>NC_061068.1:14294500-14480801 GCF_021917145.1 Hypomesus transpacificus | reverse complement strand
ATTATTGATTTATTTCCTGCCAATGGCCATTACTGTCCCAATTGGACCCTGTCATGGGGTTTGGGTGAAGGATTGTTGTTTGTCCCCCCCCCCTCCCTCCCGCTCTGAGAGGTCAGTCCTCCCCTCCCCCCCCCCCTCCCTCCCGCTCTGAGAGGTCAGTCCTCCCCCCCCCCTCCCTCCCTCCCGCTCTGAGAGGTCAGTCCTCCCCCCCCCCTCCCCTCCCCCCCCCCCCCCTCCCACTCTGAGAGGTCAGTCCTCCCCCCCCCTCCCCCCCTCCCGCTCTGAGAGGTCAGTCCTCCCCTCCCCCCCCCCTCCCCTCCCCTCCCTCCCGCTCTGAGAGGTCAGTCCCCCCCCCCCCCCTCCCTCCCTCCCGCTCTGAGAGGTCAGTCCTCCCCCCCCCCCTCCCCTCCCTCCCGCTCTGAGAGGTCAGTCCTCCCCCCCCCCTCCCCTCCCCCCCTCCCGCTCTGAGAGGTCAGTCCTCCCCTCCCCCCCCCCCCACCCTCCCCTCCCTCCCGCTCTGAGAGGTCAGTCCTCCCCTCCCCCCCCCCCTCCCTCCCGCTCTGAGAGGTCAGTCCTCCCCTCCCCCCCCCTTCCCCTCCCGCTCTGAGAGGTCAGTCCTCCCCCCCTCCCCTCCCTCCCTCCCGCTATGAGAGGTCAGTCCTCCCCCCCTCCCCTCCCCTCCCGCTCTGAGAGGTCAGTCCCCCCCCCCCCCCCCTCCCTCCCTCCCGCTCTGAGAGGTCAGTCCTCCCCCCCCCCCTCCCCTCCCTCCCGCTCTGAGAGGTCAGTCCTCCCCTCCCCCCCTCCCGCTCTGAGAGGTCAGTCCTCCCCCCCCCCCTCCCCTCCCCCCCTCCCGCTCTGAGAGGTCAGTCCTCCCCTCCCCCCCCCCCCACCCTCCCCTCCCTCCCGCTCTGAGAGGTCAGTCCTCCCCTCCCCCCCCCCCTCCCTCCCGCTCTGAGAGGTCAGTCCTCCCCTCCCCCCCCCTTCCCCTCCCGCTCTGAGAGGTCAGTCCTCCCCCCCTCCCCTCCCTCCCTCCCGCTATGAGAGGTCAGTCCTCCCCCCCTCCCCTCCCCTCCCGCTCTGAGAGGTCAGTCCCCCACCCCCCCCCCCCCCACCCTCCCCTCCCTCCCGCTCTGAGAGGTCAGTCCTCCCCTCCCCCCCTCCCTCCCTCCCGCTCTGAGAGGTCAGTCCTCCCCCCCCCTCCCCCCCTCCCTCCCGCTCTGAGAGGTCAGTCCTCCCCTCCCCCCCTCCCCTCCCTCCCGCTCTGAGAGGTCAGTCCTCCCCCCCTCCCTCCCTCCCGCTCTAAGAGGTCAGTCCTCCCCCCCCCCCCCTCCCCTCCCTCCCTCCCGCTCTGAGAGGTCAGTCCTCCCCTCCCCCCCTCCCGCTCTGAGAGGTCAGTCCTCCCCTCCCCCCCCTCCCTCCCTCCCGCTCTGAGAGGTCAGTCCTCCCCCCCCCCTCCCTCCCTCCCGCTCTGAGAGGTCAGTCCTCCCCTCCCCCCCCTCCCTCCCTCCCGCTCTGAGAGGTCAGTCCTCCCCTCCCCCCCTCCCCTCCCTCCCGCTCTGAGAGGTCAGTCCTCCCCCCCCCTCCCTCCCGCTCTGAGAGGTCAGTCCTCCCCTCCCCCCCCCTCCCCTCCCTCCCTCCCGCTCTGAGAGGTCAGTCCTCCCCTCCCCCCCTCCCTCCCTCCCGCTCTGAGAGGTCAGTCCTCCCCCCCCCCTCCCCTCCCCCCCTCCCTCCCGCTCTGAGAGGTCAGTCCTCCCCCCCCCTCCCCCCCCTCCTGCTCTGAGAGGTCAGTCCTCCCCTCCCCCCCTCCCCTCCCTCCCGCTCTGAGAGGTCAGTCCTCCCCCCCCCCCTCCCTCCCTCCCGCTCTGAGAGGTCAGTCCTCCCCTCCCCCCCTCCCTCTCTCCCGCTCTGAGAGGTCAGTCCTCCCCCCCCCCTCCCCTCCCGCTCTGAGAGGTCAGTTCTCCCCCTTCCCTCCCCCCCTCCCTCCCGCTCTGAGAGGTCAGTTCTCCCCCTTCCCTCCCCCCCTCCCCTCCCGCTCTGAGAGGTCAGTTCTCCCCCTTCCCTCCCCCCCTCCCGCTCTGAGAGGTCAGTCCTCCCCTCCCCCCCCCCCCTCCCTCCCGCTCTGAGAGGTCAGTCCTCCCCTCCCCCCCCCCCCCTCCCTCCCGCTCTGAGAGGTCAGTCCTCCCCCCCCCTCCCTCCGTACTCCCTCCGATCAGTACTCCTTGGTCCAGCTACAAACCTCGGACAAGTAAGTCAACTAACGCTATATCATTTTGTTGCTTACCATATGGTTACCTAGCTTGCTACCCTTAGAATCTGGCTGTAACATTAGCTCTGCAGCCATCAGCTGAGGTACTGTCGCTAATGTAAAGGTAGATAGCATTAAGTATGTGTGTGAATACACATTCTGTAACGCAGTGTTGTACGCTTCGTTGTTATGTGGATAACGTTCTGCTGTTGGTGTTATGGCATGAGATATCCGCCTTTCCCCACATTGAAATGACTGAGTGTGCAGCTCTGCAAACCAGGGTTATCAGATGAGAATGGGCAAATTCGAGACATCTTACTGCAACGGGTCTACGAGCCATTGCGATACATCCACTGTAAACATTAGCGCATGGTGCCGCCTCTCCTCCTCATTTAGCATTCAAAGCTACAGACACAGAAACAGCGCGTTCTGAGGAAAGCTCATTATGGGACTAGGCTACTCGTAGTGGCTATAATTCTGCACCAAGGCTGACTTTCGGGTAAGAGACTTCAGATACAGTATTAGGGGACCACTAAGGCCTATATAAAAGCATCCAAATACAGCATTTCATGTGACCTCTAATCAAAGGTTTCCCTTCGTGCTTTTGGTGAGAAGTCTTAGGAGCTAGCTACTTACCCTGCGTCATGGAGCCGACCAGTTAAATGATTTAGCATTAGCGTTGCTACCAGCATATGCAGAAATTATTTGTTTGTTGTTGTTGATTTTGTGAAGGTGTGAATAATTTTGGATTCATATTTAATATGATAACGTTCTGTGTAACAAATGATCCCCCCCCCCCGCCCCAAATAGATTTCTAATCTGTGGGAAACACTGTCTGTGTTGTGTAATGGTGTTGGCATTTGGCATTCTAATCTGGAAATAGAAATTGTCTGGCGTGCAGGCGAGTATGAAGACATTTTTAGAAAGCAGAAAAACAACTGCAACAGCAAAAGGGGCAATGTTCATTCAGTACATTTCAATGCAGTATATTAATTTGACATTTAACCACACGTCTTACTAGCCTGGCTCTGCCCTCCTACCTACGTACTTCCGCTCAATTTTCTTTTTGCTTCTGTACTCCGTCTGGGCTTTCCGTATATTAGTCGATGTCTCAAGTCAACTTTTTACCGTCCAATCAGAGAACAGAGGGAGTGGCTGAGAACGATGACGTTGATGTCGTGTTGATGCCTAGTTTGAGTTGTAGTTCAGTAACGGCGGCGGAGAAAGATACGAGCGAAGCCATTCGGTCCGTTGTGGCAACGCTGCCGAATATCCAGAAGTTAAAGCCGGAGCAAGAACAATCTTTGCTCCCCACGGGGTTCGTTTGATTTTACAGCTTGCTCCGTTAGTGGTTGTTAGAAAAGATGTAACTGTTATCCTGTTTAAGAATGATTCTGTTTACAGTATTTTGTGTGTGCAAAGAGAGGCCTAACCCCAAATGTGAACTCTGGGTAACACTTGGCTTACGTAAACAAGGGGACCTGGGCTTCACCACTATCTTACTGGAGGCCATTAAAGAGTTAATCATATGGTCAGGATTGCAGGGGTCAGAGAGCGCACACACGCACACACTCAAACACGCACGCACACACGCCTGCCAGGACTATGCAAGGGAGCCAATGAGGAAGAGCAATGGGACATTTGCGTGCCTTTGTCTTAGCCAATGACTGTGAAGAGCGGGGCTGCTTAAATAGCTCGCTAGCACAACATGCTAGCAGATAAACTTGTAGCACACTGGCGTGTGATGTTTTTGTCTCCTTGTGGGCAGGCCACAAGCAAAAAAGCTTACTTAACTTGTTCACCGACTGACTGTGCAATGCTTGATAGATTCATATTTCTGACAGTGGTGAAGGAGTTGGCCAAGGCGAACGCTACCGATTGGTTACGACAGATCCAGAGTGGCTCTGGGCAGATCCAATAGTTTTAAACTTCAACAGAGTACCCGCCTTCAAGGAAGTTAACGCTTGTCAATGGAGCGAGCCCAGACTCTCTGTACAAATGAACTGTACGAGAGTTGGGTTAGGACCAGGCTAACGTCTTACTACAGGTGAAGAAGAAGTAGAACAATCCTATGTGCACAAAACAACTGTCCCAATCTTCTCCTTTTTAATGACTGGGCATTACGAGAAGGAGGGTCCATCAACCTCCACAGCACAGATTAACAGTGAGATGTTCAGTCAATGCCAGGTTAGCTCTGCATGGAAAACTGTAGAATTTCATGTCATCCGTATGTGTTATATGGCTTCAACAACAATCTTCTCTCTCTCACTACAACAGACCCGTCTGTGAATAGCCCCTCTCTCTGTGCACGTGTAACCGGTGTGAACTGGTGAAACTCACTCCTCAAGTATGTAACAGCTCACCGGCGTCAACGAATAGCTAGCTTTTCTTTGGCGTCGTTGGTAGTGGTCGCGCTTGCTGATTCCATTTATTTTTCTTGTTGAAGTCCCTAGCTACATTCACTTCAAACCGACACTAGGACCTAGGTTTGAGCTGAGCTACATTTGACAACGTCTGGTTTTGGTGACCTCTTTTTCTGGAGCTAAAAACCCAGAGATTCCCTCATTTCAGGGTTTAAAAACTCAGTTTTCACTAAACCCGCCTTCTGGAAATACAATTATGATTGTGGCTACAATCATAGTTGAACCATATTGTAGATTGTAGAGTAAACATGCAGTTTTTAATTGTATCATTATGAAATGCAAGGCCTATTAACGTAGTTTGATATATGTTCAGTGTTAAGCGACATTACATAAAGAGGTATATAAAAAACCAACATCTCCTTACTTGAGTTTCTCCAGTCTGCAGTGTGGATCCTCCAGTCCAGCAGAGAGCAGCTTCAATCCTTTTTCTCCTGGATGATTGTAGCTCAGGTCCAGTTCCCTCAGGTGGAAGGGGTTGGACCTCAGAGCTGAGGCCAGAGAAGCACAGCCTTCCTCTGTGACCAGACAGCCTGACAGCCTGTAGAAAGAGGATCAATATAGTGACAGAATCCATCTGGGCCTCCAGAGTGAGTCAGCACAGAGGGGTTCATTTGGCAGGTGCTGTCATAGCTGCACCTCCCCTCATTAGACAGAGTGACCCACATAATCCCACTCATTCAAGACGGGTTCAAGTAGACAAGGTCATTGCGGGTGCACCCACTCATTTCTAATCTAATAACAACTAAACGGCAAATAAGGACTGGAAATCTGACACATTGTGTCAGGGTAAGATCACTCTTAAACTACCTGTGTAAAATGGCAACGATATAGACGTATTGGAAAACTAGAAACATTAAGTGAGAACTCGCCCTTTTGATAGAACTTGAGCTTCAAACGGAAAAAGTGTTTTTGTATTCCACAAAACCTGGCCGCCATCGCCAATCAAGGGACATTGTCGTCACCTGCGCTGGTATGATTGACGGAGATGGAAACTCTGAAGTTCAACGCGCAGGGAGAGTGTGTACTGGCAGCATCAAGCACGCTTTACGGCGTTCTATACATTATCCCGCTTATTACACGGCTACTTAACAAATAACTTAACACAGTGTGTCTTTTTACATTGTATATGTTACCATTCGTAGGCTTGTGTTGATCAGCAGAGAAATAGTTCGCCAAAGACGTTGAACTTCATAGACGTTGAACATTCTTTAGGCTTCAAATCAGCTGACGTCGCTAAGCAACGGAGTACGCTGGGGGTGAAAAGTTACCGGACTACTTGCGGAGTGCTACGAAAGACGTGAATTCGAGGCAAAAAGGCCACTTCCCTTGACAGCGGTCAAATATGCATAGCAACGGTCAAATATGAAAAAAATGTTCGCTGTTGAACGTTGGGAAGCCCCATTCAAGTGAATGGAGCATTCTACAGCGTTAAGAACAGCCGTGTAATAAGGTTATCTAATGACCTAACATCATTAAATACATACTGTTAAGCATTCTTTAAATAAATTGAGCTTTCTACAGCGTTAATGGGCAATACACGGGCAATGTGCATGTATTCAGTGGGCAACGCGCCGTTTACTGAGTGTACCGGTCTGACAGTATAACTCCTGGGCCACTTTTTTTCCCCCAGTCCGCCCCTGCTCGCGTCCGCATACTGTACCCTGCCTCAGTCAACTAGCTAACATATAAGCTAGTTTTACATATAAAACGGTGAAATATCAGCCTACCTGGCAAACTTCACTGAGTTGGACTCCAACTGAAGAATATCCCACCTCAGTTGCTCTGTATTACTAGTATTAGCTAGCCTCAAAATGTCCTGGTTTATACACCGCAAATATCCTGTGGTTATCCTGAGGTAGTTAAACTTCTTCTAAATAATAGTGAAAAACCTGTGAACTTCTTTTGTTCTGGACTGGCAAGTCATTTTTTGTTGACTTAACGCTAAACTTTCAGATGTTAGACTTTTCTTATCTTTGAATTTTCTGAGCAGATATAGCCTACATTGCAGGCTCCGACGCTGTTCTTTCTAGAAACACGGCTAACTGATCAGAGAGAGATCACATGACTTAGCATGCCAAGAAACACGTCTTGCTATTGGACAATATTATCACATTGAAAATAAAAGCAAGTTCTTCTGAAAAATGTAAGGGGAATTAAATGGAAGTGAAATTAACAAAATGTATGCCAAAAAACATAGCTACCCGATAAATGTATGTATTTTAAAATAACAGAATGCTTATCAGTATTTATTTAATTCTGTTTGGTCGTTATATAATCATATTCTGCTCCAAAAGAGCAACATAACTACCCGTTGGCTCTGCCTTCCATCCTGAGAGAAGAGGAACTGCTATATTCGGATGCTGTTCATGGATAACGGTTAATCATTTAACCCCATCATGCCTATGTCTTTCTGAATTTCAACATTTTATATTCTTGCTAAATATATTTACATTTAGTCATTTCGCGGACACTGTTATCTAGAGCGACTTACAGTAAATACAGGGACATTGCCCCTGAGGCAAGTAGGATGAAGTGACTTGCCCAAGGACACAAACGTCAATTTGCACAACCGGCAACCTTCTAATTAATAGCCCGACTCCCTAACCGCTCAGCCATCTGACCTACACTGCTCAAAACAATTAAAAAGAACACTTTGAAAACACATCAGATCTCAATGTGAAAATTTTTATGTTGGATATCTATACTGATTTAAGATAGTGTAATGTCTTAGGAACGATTGTGGGATGTCCTCCCAGACCTGTCGAAGGGCATCAGTGAGCTCCTGTAAAGTCTGAGGAGCAACCTGGGGCGTCTGATGGACCTAAACATGATGTCCCAGAGGTGTTCTATCGGGTTTAGGTCAGGTGATCGTGAGGGCCATTCCAATGTATCGATTCCTTCATCCTCCAGGTACTGCCTGCACACTCTTGCCACATCAGGCCGGGCATTGTCGTGCATCAGGAGGAACTCAGGACCTACTGCACCAGCGTAGGGTCTGACCATGGGTTCAAGGATTTCATCCCGATACCTAATAGCAGTCAGACTGCCGTTCTCTAGCCTGTAGAGGCCTGTGCGTCCCTCCCTGGATATGCCTCCCCAGACCATCACTGACCCACCACCAAACCGGTCATGCTGAATGAAGTTGCAGGCAGTACAGTGTTCTCCTTGGCTTCTCCAGACCCTTTCACGTCTATCACAGGTGCTCAGGGTGAACCTGCTCTCATCTGTGAAAAGCACACAGGGCGCCAGTGGGGGACATGCCAGTTCTGGTGTTCTAGAGCAAATGCCAATGGAGCTCCACGGTGCTGGGCAGTGAGCACAGGGCACACTGCAGGACGTTGTGCCCTGAGGCCACCCTCATGAAGTCTGTTTCTGATGGTTTGGGCAGAGACATTCACACCAGTGGCTTGCTGGAGGTCATTCTGTAGGGCTCGGGCAGTGCTCAACCCAGGGCCGGCCCACGCTTTTATTGGGCCATAAGCAGAATTGATTTGGGGGCCTCTCTGAATTTGTATAATTACTATTAACATAATATATATCATTTTTTAATTAAGCTGTAGTTTCATGTGCTCTTGGGGGCCCTCTGGTGGCCATGGGGGCCCTAAGCAGCCGCTTAGTTTGCTTATGCCTTGGGCCGGCTCTGGCTCAACCTGTTCCTCCTTGCACAAAGCAGCAGTTATCGATCCTGCTGATTGGTTGAAGACCTTCTACGGCCCTGTCCAGCTCTCCTAGAGTAACTGCCTGTCTCCTGGAATCTCCTCCATGTTCTGGAGATTGTGCTGGGAGACACATCAAATCTCCTTGCAACGGCACGTGTGAATGTGCCATCCTAGGGTTGCCTCCCGTCCCTTAAAATACGGAATCGTCCGGTATTTGAAAATGAAATAGCGCGTCCCGTTTTGAATCAATACAAATTGCTGATTGGGTAATACTCGCTGCCATCGTTGGTTTGATCGGTTTGTTTCAGGATCACGGCCAATCAGAGTCAGAGGAGGGTGGGTCTCTTTGCGGAGAGTCGATTTGAAAGAGGCAGCTCCAGATACCCCCCCACGTAATAAGAAGTACACTTATAAAAGGAAGTTGGTGTAGCAGAGAGTCAAACCGCCAACACAACCATTTCTGACCCACTCAGTAAGACACAGTACTGATCACCAGGACGACTGATTGCATTATATGATGTCTCATACAATGCCACTATCTTCTGGATAAGCCTCAAAGGGGCTGATGCCATACCTGGTGTTCCCCTCCCCAAGTGGGGGAAGAGCCAGACAACGGCCCACCTTTCTCAACCTCCCTACTCCAGAAACTCTGAATTATAAAGGATTTATCCCAAAACATACATTTAATGGATTTACAAACATCTCTCAAAGCAATACTGCTTATGGACACTAGAAGAACTATTGGAATTTGTGTGACAATCAATGCTTTACCTTTAAATGCTGTGTTGATGTAATTTGATGTTTTAATGAAACTTCCTTTCCGGTTATGATAAGTCAGTCAATATTGATATCAAAATGATTGTACCATACTAACAAAACTATTTCTGAACGTTGTATTGTTATATTTTGAAGTTTAAGCATTCCATGGACATTTGAAATATTGACTTCAATCTACCGACCACTTCACACCTATCTTATCTCAGGACAACGCCCAGTCAGGTAAACTGACCAATGAAAAGTTCACCCTCAAAAAGGGATACCCCGTATTTCTTGGATTATAAAAACCCAAGATGAACAATCACTCCCCGCTTGTTCGTAGGAATTAACCTGAGGTGAACGCTTCACTCTCTAACCTATTCCTCTTAACCTGCAACTTCACTGAGCGCCCGGAGCTTTGACAAAAGATTCCACTGTTCTATTTTCGTTGGACGATAACGAAACCGACTCTACCCTTCTTCAAGCCGACCAAAGTAACTGCGATTTGCTATATTTCTTACTTGTGAACATTGGCATTATGTGGTTGAATTTGTTACGGTTGATTGTAGTTTGCGAATGATTTTAACCTGACTCACGTTAGGATTACCCTACCATTGCATAAACTGTCCAGTTGTTTTGAGGCCTATCTCTCTCTCTCCTCTCCCCTTCTCCCTCTCCACGTGCTCTCTCATTTGTGTATCCCACTTCCATAACGATATAGGACCTTCTGTAATGTTTTAGCCAAACTAACCCATCATTTGTTCATCCCAATTACATTTGCTAAAATAAATCATTGTGTGTAATATCCGTGTATCCCTCATGTTATCTGATCTGCTCTACTTTCATAGAATTCACTACTTAAGATTAGACTGATTATTACGAGTGCTATTATTATTCAATATTATTAAACAAGGTTTCCTCTGTCCCTTTCACGAATCAGAGGTGGTGCCCCCAAGAACTACATTTACATTTACATTTAGTCATTTAGCAGACGCTCTTATCCAGAGCGACTTACAGTACGTACAGGGACATTCCCCGAGGCAAGTAGGGTGAAGTGCCTTGCCCAAGGACACAACGTCATTTGGCACGACGGGGAATCGATCCGGTGACCTTCTGATTACTAGCCCGACTCCTTCACCGCTCAGCCATCTGACTCCCAGTCAACTAGATACTTTATCATAAATTAAGTATTGCTAATCGTAAACGTGCAAACCCCGCTACATTGGCTTGACATGCTCCAATACTGCACACTACTACTTCTGGTCCACTGCTGTTATCATGTTTATGATGTTCATGGAAGATTAAAATTTACATTTTACATTTACATTTATTCATTTAGCAGACGCTTTGATCCAAAGCAAATTCCAAGAGAAAGCTTTACAATGTGCATAGGTCACTGATAATAACAATAAGATAGCCCCAAAGCATTGCGGGTAGCCAAAACAAGAAGCACACATTGTGAACAAACAAAAAGTAAGTGCCAAAGGGAAAAACCATAAGAGCATGTAGTTAAGCAAGTTACAATTAAACAACATGAATCTCTAAGTGCAAGTGTACCTGTAGAAAAGCAAGCAACAGTAAAAAATTAAAATAAGATTAACTAAAATAGAATACAACAGTTTAAATCAGCTACCACTAACCAACAAGAGCAACAGTCTTTAAGCAAGAGTCATTGTGATCCTTGAGGAAACTAGCATTGGGTTCAGCAAACCATTCCTAAGTACGGTTGTACTCCCGGAACAAGTGCGTCTTGAGCCTTCTCTTGAAGGTGGAGAGACAGTCTGTGTCTCTGATGGAGGTGGGGAGTTGATTCCACCACTGGGGGGCCAGGCAGGAGAAGAGCTTGTGTTGGGAGCGGGCAGTCTTGAGCGGTGGGACCACCAGGCGGTTGTCTGAAGAATACCGTAGGTGGCGGGTGGGGGTGTAAGGCTGCAGGAGAGACTTGATGTAGTTGGGTGCAGTCCCGTTCACTGCTCGGAAGGTCAGTACCAGGGTCTTGAATCTGATGCAGGCCGTGATGGGTAGCCAGTGGAGAGAGATAAGGAGCGGGGTAACGTGGGAGCGTCTGGGTAGGTTGTAGACCAGGCGGACCGCTGCGTTCTGAATCCTCTGAAGAGGGCGGGTTGCGTATGCTGGGAGACCGGCGAGCAGCGAGTTGCAGTAGTCCAACTTGGAGAGGACAAGTGCTTGGACAAGCAGCTGGGTGGAGTGCTCAGACAGGTATCTCCTGATCTTCCGGATGTTGTAGAGGGTGAATCTACACGACCGGGAGACCGCAGCAATGTGGGCCGTGAGGGAGAGCTCGTCATCCATGATAACCCTAAGGTTCCTGGCAGAGGATGAGGGGGTCACCGTCGCAGATCCCAGGGTGATTGAGAGGTCGTGGGAGATGGAGGGTTTGGCCGGGATGATGAGAAGTTCTGTTTTGGCGAGGTTCAGCTGGAGGTGGTGCTCGGTCATCCAGGCGGAGATGTCTGCGAGGTAGGCCTCAATCCTAGCTGAGATCCCCGGATCGGTCGGGGGAAACGACAGGTACAGCTACTAGTAAACCGAACAGCTGTTTGGCCCTAGCCCACGCTAAATAAAAGAAAGGCAGGCCACAAAACAATAGTGACTGTCTCTTTTGAAACCCAGACGTAACAGAAAGAACAGGCGTTAACCTGGTCTTAACTTCGAATGCTCCATCCCCAACCCCCTCAGAATCAGAAGGGATTTTATTCGCCATGAATGTTTGCACAGACAAGGAATTTACTTTGGTAGGAAGGTGCATACATTAAACATATAGGAATCTTGAAACTTAAATATGTGGACTAACTATACAAAAGGAGCAAAGTCGAGCTAATACTAAGGGGATTTAAAATAAAATATAAGTAGCCATAATTTACAATCTAACCTAACCTTCGCCAACCACTAGAATTCCGGGCATCCGAACATTCCGGGCATTCCTGTTGATGGCAGACAGCAGGTTGATTGGCATGTCGGACCCCGCGAACACTGCTGGTAAACAACCAACTAACAGCCTAACATTTAACACACGTCTTTCTGTATGGGTCGCTACACTATGTTGGGACTTAAACAGCTAAGATTCCTTGATGAGATGCCTTATCAATCTATTAACGTTATAAAAGATGAACACTGCAGTCAGATAGCTACCCTGTTTGCTATTGTATAATGCCTGTTTGTAGTGTATTTCAGAGTAGGCCATGATCTAGTAACTTGAAGGCTGGTAGTTGATTGAAGATAATAATGGGGATATGTTTAAGATTGAGATTGGACTCAAATGTGGATAATTGGATGTGTAGGCCTATATGTTATTTTTGCTTAGGGTTCACTTCAAACATTAAAAGAAGGGATGAGATAAAAGACTTCTTTAAAAAGCTGAGCAAACAGGATCAGGTGGAAATAGACCCCATGCACCACCATGCATCCTTGCACCACCTCAAGACCTCAGAGCAGCTCCCTCCCCGAGGCTACAGGCACCAGGTCAGAGCATACTAAGCAGTCAGTCACTGAGTTTAGCTTGTGTTTGTAGGCCACACATGTAAGCCTACACAAAGTTTTTTTTCCACTTTAAAATGTTGGTTCTTGTTTTGATGGTTGTGGCATTTTTTGTGTGAGTATACACTAATAGTTATGTTTTACTGTAAAAGATTCATGAAAGGATCTAACCTCTAACCTCGTTGGACCCAGATTATATATTCATGGAAAAAAGAGTGACCACATTCTCTCCAGTTTGTGAGTACAGTACAGTGTGTGTAAGAATGAAATGAATTGCTTTGGATAAACAGGCCACACTGAAGAACTCAGGCTTGAGTGAATTTTAATTTCTATTTCTCATCAGCATCATATGAATAATTTATACTGCCAAGATGCCAGGCTAAGGTTATACACACATTTTCAGTCTTGGTCTGTGGTCCCCCTGAAGTATCCCTGGCAACCCCTTAGCCACCCCATATATACATGCATAGGACAAAATGCATGGTGCAGGAGTAACACGGCCTGGTGCAGGAGTCTTGTCAAAAGTTTTCTCGGATTAAACCGGAGATCTACCAAACCAAAGACGGTAAAGTCATAGTTGAGGATGAACTTTTGAATTTTATTGTGGTTAAACTGTGAACTTTGAGCCACGATTACATTGTTTCGCTTGCTACAAGCAGCTTCAGTTCTGAAAAGATTGAGGCTTCTAAGACTGTGTTGTCAGAACTCTTCCCAAACAGCATACGCTGGGTAGCGCATAGAGGACAAAAGAAGGACATTAACAATGTCAAAATGTGCCTCCAAGTGGTCAATGAATGTGGTGAAGATATACCAAGATTTGTGTCACATTTCCTGGATGAACTACCTGCTGTTTCATATAATAACATGGACGTGTCAGCGCTTCTCTGCAAAATGCTGCAAATAAACGTCGATATTGACTACCTAAAAAGAACAGTTAACTCTCAGGTAGCAGGCAGTGAAACATTGCGGGTGGTTTCTGCAACCCTTGACGAACGTCTGACTGCCGTGGAAAAGCCACCAGTCCTGGGCGCTTTGGCCTCAACGACCTTCCTCTATGCTGCGGCGAACTCACTGGATCCCTTGGTAGGCCCTTCGACTGTGGCGGGGAAGCCCCTAGGCCCTGAACCAACATCCTCCATGGCTAATGGCAGACCATTACCGACAACCAGTGAGACCGACAGCAGTCAACCAACCCAAACCGTGGATATAGCCCAGAAACAAGCACAGTCCCCTGCATGGAGCAAGGTGGTGAGGGATGGACGTTGATTGAAGCAGCTACCTGAGACCTCTGCCCTCCGCCCTACACCTAGCACTGTGATGACTCCAGCGAGGCATGTGAAAAATAAGACCGTCATAATCGGGACTGGTGTGGTCAGCAACATAGTGGCTGTCAAAACAAAGATGGTGAGCGTATTCGCAACCAAGTTTTATTTCAATTTGGCTGCCAGCACTCTCTGTGACTATTTAAAAGAGAAACTGAAACGGGAGGTGAAGTGTCAAAAAATTGAGACGACACAGAGCAGATTTAGCTCCTTTTGTGTCACCGCCGAATGCAATGATGTTGCAGAGATGTATGACCCACTGCTCTGGCCCTCAGGGGCCTTTGTCCGACGTTACTATGAGCCTCGTCGCGTTAAAGGAGCAATCGGAGGCCCGTCTAGACCAGAGCAAACCCCCCGCTCTCAGGGTACTGAGCTTCAGCTCAGTCATGATGCTGGGGTGAATGTAGGCTTATCTGTAGAGACCAGGGAGACAGACACACCGGCCAGCTGCCATGATGGGTTCGTAGTAGATCATTAATGCGGGTCGTATCCTACAACGCTCGTGGCCTCCGAGTAGGACATACTGCTGCTGATAGATCAAGACCTTTGGTGGTGGACACATTGCTGGACGAGAGTGACATTGTCTGCCTTCAAGAAACCTGGATGGCCAAGCAAGATCTGGACAAATTGAACACCCTACACAAGAACTTTCATGGTGCTGGAGAGTCCGCTACCAATCTCAGCATGAGAATGGTTTGTGGGAGGATAGCTGGTGGTGTAGCTATACTGTGGAACATAAAATATGACCCAATGGTAAAGGTGGTGCGGCTTAACGTTGACTGGGCTATTGGGTTGGAGTTTAATCATAATTATTATTTTTTTTACTATTTTAAATGTGTACACACCATATGAATCCTATGACCATGAGGATGAATTCCTGAACAGGTTAGCTTTTATTCAGTCCTTCATAGAGGACAATAGTTCATCTTGTGTCTATGTCATGGGTGATTTTAATGCTGACATGTCAGATAAGTGTTTATTCGCACAACATCTGCAGCAGTTCTGTAATGAAACTAAATGAATTATATCAAGCGTTATTGCCTGATACAAGTTTTACCTATGTAAGTGAAGCTTGGCACACAACTTCCTGGCTAGACCATATTGTGACCACAGCTAATGTTCATGACTCACTGGAAAGTATAGAGATATGTTATGGGCTGGCCACCACTGATCACATACCAGTTGCTATGCTGCTAAATGTTGAGAGTGTACCCTTGTTGGCCAACGAGGGTAATGCTGCTCCCTCAAGAAAACTGGACTGGTCAAAATTGACCAAAGAGGATATGCACATATATTCTCTATTAACTGACAGCTTACTCAGTGATGTTGAATTGCCTAGGGATGCCCTAATGTGCACGGATATGAACTGCAAGGATAAACATCATGCTGAAAATCTCTGTGCCATGTATGATGATATTGTCAAATGTCTTTATGCTTCCAGTGAACCTTTTATTAATCACAAGAGTAAGGTCCCTTACACACGGCCTGGCTGGAATGAGTTTGTGTCTGAGCAACATGTTCAAGTTCAAGTCTTTTATTTGTCAGGTACACAGAACAACACAAGGTCAGACTGGGCACTGAAATTCTTAAGACAAGACAACGCAAGCACCTGGCACAACATAACATATAAGTACACTGAATATAAAGGTATCTCTGCAGACTTGATAGTTAGATCAGTAGATATGTATGATATGTATGATTCCATCCGCATGCTAGACAACAACAAAGGTTGTGGTATGGATTGTATTTCTGCAGAGCATCTAAAAAATGCCAGTTATAGACTCAGTCCATTTCTAGCCATGTGTCTGGAATTATGGTTCATGGTGTTCTACCGAACTCTATTATGTCAGTGCTGTTAGTGCCTGTTGTTAAAGATAAGGCTGGTAAACTGAACAGCATAGACAACTATTGACCCATTGCATTGGTTAGTATCTTGTCTAAAGTGTTTGAGAGAATTATTTTAATGAAATTGGAAATGTACATTCTGACTGCAGACAATCAGTTTGGTTTTAAAAGAAAACATGGTACTGATGTCTGTGTCTATGCTCTGAAGGAGATTGTCTCTAGGTACACAAGTCTTAATTCATCTGTATTTTTATGCTTTATTGATGCTTCCAAAGCTAACAATCTAATTTGTCATGAAAAACTGTCTATGAAGCTGCTAGCGAGAGGTGTCCCTAAACCTCTAGTGAGGATTTTGGTGTTCTGGTATGCCAATCAATCTTTTCATGTTAAATGGAACAATCTTGTATCAGCTCCTTTCCATGTTGGTAACGGAGTTCGACAAGGAGGAATTTTATCTCCCTTTTCGTTTAATGTGTATATGGACGACTTATCAAGCCAGCTGAATAAGACAATACAGTCTGTCTTGTATGTGAATCTATTGTCAATCATCTGATGTACGCAAATGATCTGGTCCTACTCAGCCCATATAGTGCTGGGCTGCAACAGACGCTGAGGGTGTGCTCTCAGTATGGCATAGATCATGATATAAAATATAATGCAAAGAAAAGCCCCATATTGATAGTCAGAAGTAATCAGAACAGGAAATTAACCTTCCCTACCTTTTATTTATCTGGCAGTCCCCTTGGTGTTTGTGAGGAAATAAAATATCTGGACCATGTCATTTCTGATGATTGGACAGATGACAACGATATATATCGACAGCACTGTAAAATATATTCTCAGGCCAAGATGTTATTAAGGAAGTTTTCTATGTGCTCAGATTCAGTTAAATGTTCCCTGTTTAGAACCTACATAACACCATTGTACACTGCTCATTTGTGGTCTATGTACAGGAAAAGGAGTATACAGAGACTGAAAGTAGCTTACAATGATGCTTTTAGATTGCTACTTAATGTGCCTAGGTGGCATAGTGCTAGTCAGTTGTTTGTGTCTAAGCACGCACCAACCTGTGAGGCACTCTTGAGACAACTGATGTATGGTTTCATGTGTTGACTGGACAAGTCTGAGAACTGTATAGTAGAGGCTCTGGTCAACCCTCTAAAGAGCTGCTATCGATTTACTTCGAACTTAAGACGACGTTGGCACAAAAGTCTTCATACTTTTTAATGCACTGTATTATCTATGTTTTATCTTTTTGTTTTTCTCTCTTTTTTATAGCTCTATGTCTGTTATTTTATATGGAACTTGGCGTCTGAAATAAAGATTTATATATATAAAGTCTGGTTCCGCCACTGCAATCAGGGAGGCTGGCACTGTCTAGGTGTTTAGGGTTACATCAAGAGCACTGAGTTGGAACTGATTATCTGTGTTCAACATCCATTTGCACATTTTATTTCCATCTCTTCTTAATGCACTCTGGTAATATGTTTTGCTTAAGATCTATATGTATGTAAAATGAATGTGTTTTCATAGTGGTTAAACTGTAAGCTCCTTTGTTTATTGTTGGAATGTTCTGAGACTAATTAGATCAAGAGAGGGGATGAAGGATTTACAGGTATGTCTGTTTGACCGAAGACCCTGGAGGATGTGTGTAGCATATTATATGGCCTGCTATCTAAGATTGTTGATACAATGGAGATTAGTTTGACCAGGGGGTCCATCTGGAGACATGAAGTCTGGGTGATTTTTGGGTCATTTTGATGTTTTATGACACCCTGACTTGTTGCAGGAGAATCCTCATCACCTGGGGGAAGGAGATTTGGGACAGCAGGTTCTGTGGCTGTTGTTTCCGCTGTCAACGTGAACCTCAATTTACTCTTGAATAAATTGACCACCTTCAACTTCTCTGAACATGCTATCGGCTGGTTTGCATCATATCTGGAGCATAGAGAGCAACGTGTTAGAATAAACACTCAACGCCACTACAATTCATATATGTTTAGTGTTTTGCACCTCCCTGCCACAGGTGCTAAGTCAGTTTAGTTTACATTTGAATAATGTCAGTAGAGGAGAATGGAGCTGCTGCTGCTGCCGCCGCCGCACGGGTCCCTCAGAAGGCTCGAGATGTTCCTCTGCCCCCCGCCATTTCCAAATGATGGAAGTGAGTCTTTCCAGTTGTGGGCCAGACGTTACGAGGTCATTCAGGAGGCTACAGAGACACTGGTGTGAATCTGGATGCAGTAATGGCGACAGAGTTGCCCACTAGATTACCGCCTGCACTTTTCATTGTCTGGGATAATTTGCCCTCTACAACACCACGTTCGTTTGCAGCAACAAAGATAAAGTTGCAAGATACTTTTGGCAGAACGGACATAATGGCGTCCTTCCAGGCTTTTACTAACTCCCGTAGTAGGAAGCCCAATGAGGCCATGGAAGTGTATGCTGCTGATGTATGTAGACTAGTGAAAGAGGCTTTTCCAGACTTTGAACCAAATGCTGCAGAATATATGAAACTCACACGTTTTCTGGCAGGGCTGGATCAGGAACTTCAAATTAAGTGTCATGAGAGAGGAGTAAAAACATTCAAAGAGGCTTTTGATATTGCCACTCAAGCAGAGCGTGCCCGGCAGGCTGCTAAACTTATGCCACCAACTACCCCTCATGCAAACAGCTGCGGTGCCACAACCCTGTCAGTCAACACAAT
This sequence comes from Hypomesus transpacificus, assembly GCF_021917145.1. Lineage (NCBI taxonomy): Eukaryota > Metazoa > Chordata > Actinopteri > Osmeriformes > Osmeridae > Hypomesus > Hypomesus transpacificus. The sequence goes on along the minus strand of NC_061068.1, from coordinate 14,462,349 downwards.
CTCAGACAGTACTGCACCTTTTCAGAAAGTTGTTCAAGATTTCACCGACACCGTCAGACACTTAAGCAAAGATCTGACTGACCTAAAACTGACACTTAATGCCCAAACCCTGACATCACGCCACCATGCCTACTCACCAAACCGTCATCAGAGGTCCCCTTCCCCACGTGGCAGAGACCAAGGATACTCCCCAGGAGCACAGAGATATGCTCGCAGTTTTACCTACCAGTCATATGGGTCGTCGTCATCTGTCTCCTGAGACATACCAGAATTCTTCTGCACGCCAGAGTATGGACAATCACAGACAGGACTACTACGGACGTGACCGAGACAGACCACACTCTCCACACACGGAAGAGATGTCTAGAGATTACCAACACTACAAATTCTCACCTGATCGTCACCCAAACTACTCCAATGAAGACATGCCACGACCTCACTACGGCAGACCAAGTGGAAACCTCGCAGCTACAGCCCAAGTCCAGTAGGCAAGCGTGTCTCTTTCCAAGATGACAGGGGTGGTGATCAACATGACCACCATGACCATGGGTATCAGGATGACTATCGGCAGGGAAACTTCAACTAGCTGATGCAGTGGGGCATCCATCAGCTAGCCCCCACCTAGCCCCTTTCTCACATTGTGCATCGGTGCCACCTTGTGGCCAACAAAATACACTGCAAAATAATTCTGCTGTTACAGACAATGAAAACTGCAACACTTTCACTGCCTACGTCAGGGGAATAGTAGAAGGCTCTGACATGCATATGATGTTGGACACTGGTTCAAGCATTTCATTTATTAGTGAGAATATAAGAATGTCACTTCCATCATTGAACAGAAGGCTTATCCAAATCGGTAACAGGGCAACATTTGGACACACTTGGCACTGTGAACATTGCACCACGACCAGGCTAACTAAACTTACAGCATGAAGTTCAAGTTATTAGGAATGTTAGTCAGACTATTATACTTGGCTGGGACTTTGCAACAACATTGTGCAGTGCTAGATTTAGGCAGAGGTTTGTGCCACCTTCACAATCAAGATCTTCCTCTGCTGAAGACCACAGAAATGACACCAGACAGCTGCTCTGCCCATGTTACTGAATGCACCACCATACCTCCCCACTGTGAAATGCATTGTGCAGTGAAGCTGATGCCTGTTGCTGCTCATCTCTGTACACCTATGGGATACAATGGTCTCTTGGAGCCATACCACACAGACCTGGACGGGGTTACAGTAGCACGCACACTTGCAAGAGCGGACAATGGTTTTACAGTTGTGCGTGTCCTGAACCCTACAAACACCCCCATTGTGCTACAACCAGGTATGCAGCTAGGACAGTTCACCCCTGTAACGGACAATGAAATCAGTACAGCTGCTCCGACAGTTTGTCAGGTATCAGCCCCCCCACCAACATCTCCGCAGTCTTTGCCATTTGACGTGAAGTGTGGCAGTTTTACAGATTCTCAGTTTTCTGAACTTTTCAGTAACTTTGTTACTGTCATACACTGATGTGTTCAGCAAGACTCCAAATGACTTTGGAAGAACTAATTTAGTCAAACACAAAATCAATACAACGTCAGACTCACCAATCAGAAAGCGTGCCTACCGCACCTCTCCACATATGCGGTCTGTGATCCAGTCACAAGTGGAAGACATGCTGGCACAAGACATAATCGAAGAGAGTCATAGTCCATGGGCTGCGCCAGTGGTTATGGTGCGGAAAAAAGATGGAAATTGGCGTTTCTGTATTGATTACAGGGCGCTAAATTCAGTCACTGTCAAAGACGCGCCCCCTTTGCCCAGAACCGATGACACACTACATGCACTGGGTGGCTCTGCTGTGTTCAGCACCATGGACTTGTCATCAGGCTATTGGCAGGTCCAACTCGACGAACAAGACCAAGAAAAAACGGCGTTTACTACTGGCCGCTCTCTCTATCACTTCAAAGTCATGCCAATGGGATTAGTAAATTCACCCCCAACATTTCAACATCTTATGCAGCTTGTACTACAGGGACTGTCTTGGAAAACATGCTTAGTGTACCTTGACGATATAATTGTGTACAGTAAGACCTTCTCTACCCATCTGCTGCAGTTGAAGGAGGTGTTTGAACGTCTCAGAGCTGCAAACCTTAAACTGAAACCGTCAAAGTGTGACTTTGTACAATCTCAGGTGACATTCTTAGGACATGTTGTATCTGCTTCAGGTGTGCAACCAGACCCAAAGAATATTGACAAAGTGAGGGATTGGCCAACACCTGAGAATCCTACTGAGGTTAGGGCATTTTTGGGACTCTGTTCTTATTACAGACGTTTTATACATCCGTTTGCCAAGATTTCACAGCCTCTACATGCCCTTACTCAGAAAGGAAAAACGTTTTCATGGACTGATGTGGAACAAGCAGCATTTGACACTCTTCGCCATGCCCTCACACATACTCCCATTCTGGCATATCCAGATTTCTCTAAAGAATTCTTGCTTTTTACTGATGCCTCTAACATCTCTATTGGATGCGTGCTCTCACAGTTAAATGATAGCAGCAGGGAACATGTCATTGCCTATGGTAGCCATACCCTCACATCAACTGAGAGACGGTGGTCTACGTTTGAGCAGGAACTGTGGGCCATTGTGTGGTCCGTACGCCATTTCCGCCAGTACCTCACGGGTCATCCATTCCGAATCATAACAGACCACAAACCTCTCCTAGGATAGAGGAAGATGGCCTTGGATGGTGATCCAACTGGGCGCAGAGCGAGATGGGCACTGGAAATCAACCCATATAACTGGACAATTGAACACAAACAAGGTCTTAAACACTGCAATGCTGACTCCCTATCACGGCGTCCACGTAGGACCGAAGACAGTATGCCTATAAGGGAGACCGTATCTGTGAACTATATGTCAGTTGAAACACAGAGGGCCTCACGTACGTTCATTCGCAAACATAGTGTTATCAGCGCCATGGCCAACCCGCAGATTGCTCACGCTGTGATACTTCAGTTTACGTCGTATTTACGAAACATGCAAGTCATCGGGTAATCAGCGCCTTTCTCCGCCCACGACACCGCACATTGCGAGCATTTAAACGCGCAATTGAATGGGCCTCCTTCTCTCTTTCTATCATGGATCAGCCACCAAAGTCGAAACAGCGATGACTGTTTGAAATGATCCTGATGCCAATATTTGTAATGTAGCTAGGAGTTTAACAACTACTGGAATGGAATGTGAACGCTGAGTCGGAGATTTGATGTAATCTTTGATTTCTTCCAGTAACTGCAATATTGCATGACTGCTTGATCATCTGTAACGTGTAATGATTTTGTGTTCACTCAATTCAAAAAGTGTGATCCTTGTGGCAAAAAAGACCTTTGGCCTTTGTCTTCGTCTTGCCCGGTTACGGCTGCCATTTCACCAGGAGACATATGCGCATCCTGGTTTACGCCTGCTTTAAAAAAGCGCAGAATTTTCAACGCGACATAGAGGTGTGCTTTTACAGGTGTTTTTTGTACATACCGCGGAATACATAATTAGGCGCACTTAACGCATCCCATCCCATCTTTTTATGGGAAACTCCCACTTTCCCCCTTGACCCTCCCGTGAATGCATATGCATGACACAAAAAGCGCAATTTGCCATTTTCAGTTTCCGCGACAGGCAGTCTGCGCTTTTACCTCAGTGCGCCATGTTTGTACATACCTCGCCATGCTTTTACGCGCAAATTGCGAAACAAATACGCCTGAAGTGGCCGCAAAAGCGTTAGTACATGAGGCCCAGAGTGTCAGTTCTACGACTGCGTCACCAGAACGTACTGCATTGACTTCGTCAGTACAGCCTGTCGTGGCTGACCCTGTGCCCAGAGACCCACTCTGTTATGACATGGACAGAAACACCCTTCAGGATGCCCAAAAGGAATATCCTATCCTAAAAACTGTCAGTGAATGGGTCTTGAATGACACTAGACCACCCTTTTCACATCTGAAGGGCGAGCGGTCTGAGCTGCGCCACTACTGGAGAGAGTTTCCCAGACTTGTCATTGTGGATTCCATCTTGTGACGTAGGGTTCGGCCCCCGCCAGGTGACCCTGTATGTCAAGTGGTGGTCCCAAATAGGTTTCAGAATGAAGTTTTTAAGATGTTACATGGACATTCACTATCGGGACATTTTGGCAGCAATAGAACACTACAAAATGCAGTGACTCGGTGTTATTGGCCCCATATGAGCGCGGACATCACCCAGTGGTGTCTCCAGTGTACTGCTTGTGAGGCACGTAGGCCACCGATTCCACACCAGCAGGCCCCAATGCAAAACATAGTAACAAGTAGGCCTTTTGAGAAAATTGCTGATGACTTCACTGAACTGCCACTCAGTCATAAAGGTAACCGTTACATACTAATTGTGATGGATTACTTTACAAAATATATGGATTTATATGCACTACCTAACCAAACAGCAACAACAGTCGCAAAATGCTTGTTTGAGGACTACATCAGTAGACATGGGGTACCACGCAGTCTGCACACAGATCAAGGCCGCCAGTTTGATTGGGATTTGGTCAAAGAGTTATGCAGACACCTTGGAATTCACAAGACACGGACAACCGCCTATCATCCTATGTCAGATGGTATGGTAGAGCGAGCCAACCGCTCTATTAAAGATCAGTTGGCCAAGTTCCTCTACACCAAAGGGGGTGAATGGGATGATCATCTACGCCAGGTTGAGTTTGCATATAATACAAGTGTGCATTCATCAACTAATCATACGCCTTTCTTTCTGACTCATGGTAGAGAAGCTCGTTTGCCAGCAGACATCATCCTTGGGGACTTGCCAATGGCTACAAATGCTACACCTGGAACCCCTGGTGAACATGCCACGGCTGTGAGACACAGACTTTATTCTGCATTTAACATGGTAGCAGACAACATAGCTATGGCAGGTGCTAAACAGAAGCATTACTATGACCGCCACATGAGGCACAATGCTTATGAAGTAGTTGACCTGGTGTGGGTCAATCTTCCTGCACTTGCCAGACAAAAGTTATCTCCCAGATGGACTGGACCTTTCAAAGTGCTGCAACGCCTTGACTCATCCTCAGGGGAAATTGGAGTGGATTACAACCTACAAGACCAACTGGACCCGAGGGTAAAACCTAAGGTGGTTGTGGAAGAAATTACGATTTCCTGTGTGCTTACATTATTCACTAATCAATAGAACTAGTCATTGGATTCTAGTTAGTATGTTCTCATTTAAGCTTGTTATTAATAAGAGTAGATTGTGTCTATGTGTCAGGGTTAATAGATGTTCGGGGTCAGGAGAAAGTACTGGCTAAATGTTTGTTGTCATGACTACAAGGAGAGCTCCAACTATGAACTTTCTGTAACACTTTAGATGAGCTCACCAAATTCATAATTTATTAACCAATTTGTTAACTATTAGTTAACGGTTTGTTCACTATTAGCTGTTTATTGTTTATACAAAATGTATCATTAGTAAAGAATTAGTAAAGCTAAACCCTAACCAAAACTTAAACCCTAAACCTAAACCCTAGCCCTAAACCCGAACCCTAACCCTAACTGTGTGAATGTATCATTAGTAAAGCATTTGTTCACACAGTTAGGGTTAGGGTTCGGGTTGGCCGGGGCACTGAACCCCCCTGATATCAGACTGGCCACCCCAGGTGCCACCCCAAAATGTCATTCCGTGGCAATTGGATGCTGATTAACATTTAATTTATCTTGTTAAAAGAAGCGTTTCTTTTGACATCTGGCGGCGCATTTTTTCATTGAGGATATTTCCACAGTTCACCAGTCAGTCACAAATCACTACGCCAGCGACTGATACAGCGCCAGCGACGGAAAACAAGAGCATCATATTACAGTTATCGTTTTAAGGTTTAGCATTGGGGTTTAGGCTTCCTGAACAAAACGTTATGAAAGTTGAGTTGCTGGGCCGCAGAGCCATAGAAAAACATGCATATTGGCAATTTGGTTCCATAACAGATTCAGATAAGAGAAGTGTCTCTGTTTTTGTTTAGCACTTATAGCTAACAGCGCAGCGCAGTTGTCATACTGTGGTCTAGTTGATTCAATTTCGTTTTTTTCATTTATATAGCACACTTTTAAAATAACAACAGTATCATTTAGCCATTTGAAATCCATTGTAATGACCTGACTAGGTCAGAAAGGAACAATCGTCCAGGCATAAGATGAAGTTACTGACGTTTATTAACCACACGGTACACAGGCTACTAGTAAACCAAACAGCTGTTTGGCCCCAGCCCACGCTAAATAAAAGAAAGGCAGGCCACAAAACAATAGTGACCGTCTCTTTTGAAACCCAGACGTAACAGAAAGAACAGGCGGTAACCTGGTCTTAACTTCGAATGCTCCATTCCCCTGCCCAACCCCCTCCATTCCCCTTTGCCAACCACCAGGATGCCCGGCATCAGAACATTCCGGGCATTCCCATTAATGGCAGACAGCAGGTTGCTTGGCATGTCAGACCCCGCGAACACTGCTGGTAAACAACCAACTAACAGCCTAACATTTAACACACGTCTTTCTGTGTGGGTCGCTACACTATGTTTGTACTTAAACTGCTAAGATTCCTTGATGAGATGCCTTATCAATCTATTAACGTTACAAAAGATGATCTAGTAACTTAAAGGCTGGTAGTTGATTGAAGATAATAATGGGGATATGTTTAAGATTGGACTCAAATGTGGGTATTTGGATGTGTAGGCCTACATGTTATTTTTGCTTAGGGGTTCACTTCAAACATTAAAAGAAAGGATGAGATAGCAGACTTCTTCAAAAAGCTGAGTAAACAGGATCAGGTGGAAATAGACCCCAGTCCTTGCACCACCCCAAGACCTCAGAGCAGCTCCCTCCCCGAGGCTACAGGCACCAGGTCAGAGCATACTAAGCAGTCAGTCACTGAGTTTAGCTTGTGTTTGTAGGCCACACATGTAAGCCTACACAAAGGTTTTTTCCGATTAAGCCTCACTTTAAAATGTTGGTTCTTGTTTTGATGGTTGTGGCATTTTTTTGTGTGAGTATACACTAATAGTTATGTTTTAATGTAAAAGATTCATAAAAGGATCTAACCTCTAACCTGGTTAGACCCAGATTATATATTCATGAAAACAGAGTGATCACAGTCTCTCCAGTTTGTGAGTACAGTACAGTGTGTGTAAGAAAGAAATGAATTGCTTTGGATAAAACCAAATAATTTCTCATCAGCAATCATATGAATAATTTACACTGCTTAAATGCCAGGCTAAGGTTACACACACATTTTCAGTCTTGGTCTGTGGACCCCCTGAAGTAGCCCTGGCCACCCCTTGGCCACCCCATATATAAAAGTCTGGTTCCGCCACTGCAATCAGGGAGGCTGGCACTGCCTAGGTGTTTAGGGTTACATCAAGAGCATTGAGTTGGAACTGATTATCTGGGTTCAACATCCATTTGCACATTTTATTTTAATTTCTTCTTGATGCATGATTATGCTTTGATTATGATCTGCACCTCTCTTCCTCACCAACCACCTCTGGAGAAGTGGAATTCTCACTGAATTGAAAGTTCTAGTCTTTTATTGTCAGGTACACAGAACAACACAAGGTCAGGCTGGGCACTGAAATTCTTAAGACAAGACAACGCAAGCACCTGGCATAACATAACATATAAGTACACAGAACATAATCTACATCTATGCTGAGCTTAAATAAGTGAAACTGCCTAAATATACAAATAGCAATAAATAATCGACTATACTAACCCTAAAACTAAAACTTCCTAAATTACAGATAACAATAAATAATACACTATACTAACCCTAAATGCACATAAAACCTATTTCAACCCTATAACCTATTCTAACCTAGGTGGAGTACAATACATAGTGCAAAATGCAGATCAGTGACTATGATGCAGATCAGTGACTATAGTGCTATCTAAGATTGTTGATACAATGGAGATTAGTTTGACCAGGGGGGTCATCTGGGGCCTGTACTACAAATCAAGATCAACATGCTCTGGATTACTTTCAGTTACCCGGCTACGCAAAGCCTAACAATCGCAGTCACGATAAGCGGTACCAAGACGGCAGTTATCAACTCTCTAACTCAACCCAGATCTTTCCAATTAGAGACGTGCGCGTTCACATAAAGGGGCGGTGTTTGCATCGTATGTCCAATCGCAAACATGGACAAAACAAGAACCGCATATTTCACGCAGTAGGAGCAGACAATAATCTTACAAACTTTGTCTACTCCTCCTGCGTGAAATATTGTAATACAAGCATATCAGGAATACAGACATATAATACAGGCAAAATTCAACAAAGTCGCTGCTGCCAAGCTGGTCGAAAATAGCATACGCTGTAAATGCGTGAGCTAAGCCTACATGACTTATTGAAGATGTGACCATAATTACACGGGTGCATTCCACAACGTTAAACTTTTGTTGCTGTATTATTTTATTTGCAACCCTGCAGTGGCAAACGATCGTTGGAGCAAATGCTAAATAAATATAAAACCATAATTCAAAACGGTAAGTAGCAGTAGGCAATACTTGCACATATTTTAAGGCCAACGAGTACAAGGCTGAATTGCCTGAATTAGTCCCCTTTGTAGGACATTGTATAGCTACAAAAGACCTATAGAACAATGAAATTGCCTGCAGCCAACATAAAGAAAAATTAGGCAACTGGTGGCAGCAGGTTGGTGGCCCATATGTATGTTTCAAGTAATCTATGTGACAATGTTCATTCAACAATTATTTATGAATATTGTAGGAGTGAAATGTATTACTGTTCTCTGCAGTGACAGGAAATACAGTGGTGTTGCTGCCACCACCCACTATCGTCCCACTGTGCCATACAGAGGTAACAGTGAAACTAATAGTCATTAGCCAGTATGTATGCCATATGTGTTTGCTGAATATTGATCAAATATACCATTTACTATCTCAAGTTGAGGTCGTAGATGATCAGGAAACTGTCTGCCTGCACATTTTGGGGGTACACTTTTGAGTTGTATTTACCACTTGCAACACAGATGGTGAGAGTGTGTGAACGTGTGGCTGTGATTGAAGTGTCTGTAATGACTTACTAATGGTGGTGGTTTCAACATAAGACACAAGTCCTTAAAGTGCTCATTTCAAATATGACTCAATTGATTAAATGTCTATGGTGTTAAACTCAGCAGGAAGAGGAACTTCTTCCTCCCCCTGAGCCTAGGGCCTCCACTTTAAGGCCAAGACAAAGACACAAGGTATAAGCAATGAACCTTGTAGTCAAATGGACACCTTCAACTTTCTCCAAGTGTGCCTTGCAAAGGGACAATGTTCTTAATTTGTTTCAGGTTGGAGCAGACAATGTGAGGGCCCTGTATAAAAGAACCCTGGAGCTCGATTAAAGAGGCTTTTAATTTAAAAAAACAAGGCTGGACACAGAGAAACTGGAATATGACAAGAGATAGTACATGACTGAATGAATGACACTAAACTTAATTACACTGACATATTTTTCCTGTTCCTAGGGGAGGGAGAACACATGAGGATGTATTTGTTAAACTTTTGTCTACGTTTTGATCTTTTTATACCTTTTTGTGGCTTTTTTGTTGTGCCTTTTGAATCTCTTGTGGGGGTTTTCACCACTTCTCTCTTTCAATGTCCTATGAAATGATCATTTATGTATCACTTGTGAAGAGCTTTGTACAGATACCCATTGTTCTTTTTGGTTTGAAAGGTTTTGGTTGAAAGAAACCCCAATTTTCTGATATGGAAATGATTAGAAAAATGGGTCAAAGCAACCCAAGGACAAAGGGGTTAAGGGGAGACACCCCAGTGAATAGGGATAACATATCAACATGAAACCAATAGTAGGTCAAATAATGTTTTAATTACTAGTTTCCTGTAAATGTAGGCCTATGTTTAAATGAGCAAATGATTAAGTTGTAAAGTATGATATTCTTTGCGTACATTTTCAGAACGGAAATCAGAACATTGAGTGAAAAACCTTGTCTCATTTTGTCAACATATTAGAGTCCAAAGTTTTTACAAAGGGCACTTTGGATAGCTGATCTATTTTCTTTAATTATTTTTTTTTATCACTCCGCATCACCCACACTATAAAACTACCCATAACGAAATAACGAAACGCTAGTCTGTGGGACTGAGTGCACAGCTTCAATGCGTTGCATTGGCAACATACGGCTCAAGAAGCTGGCAATATACGTAATTCCCTCTGTTAAGAATCTATATCTTTCAGAAAGATACTCATGAAGGAATGCGAAAGGGTTTTGTTGGTCTCTAAATGTTCTGGCTCTTCTGAGCGCACCTCTCACTATCCGCGCACCAAGCTGCACAGGATCTACTATGAACGGTGACGACATTATCGTCACCATTATCTCTGATCTCCAACTTATCCTGCTCCCGACCAGGTGAGCCGTTCAGCATGTGTTACCATGGCGATCTACCCCGGTAACAAGTGATCCACCGTCGTAGTACAGAAAACCCTGGGTTGAACCTGAAGTTACCTCGCTAACGCCAAATCTTGATTCGTAGTACAGGCCCCTGGAGACATGAAGTCTGTTGTTGTTGTTGGTGATATCAACAGAGCCAACATGAAGAAGGTCCTGCCCAAATAATATCAGCACATTGACTTCTTCACACCTGGAGACCAGACCCTCGACTATTGTTATACAACATTCAAGGGCAGTTACAAACCCCTCCCCCGCCCTGCTTTTGGGAAGGCTGATCACACCTCCATTCTTCTCCTCCCATCATACAGACAAAAGCTTAAACAGGTCAGACCGGTTGCGAGATCAGTTCACCTATGGATTGACGAGAGTGTGACGACCCTCCAGGACTGTTTCGACACCACTGGCTGGCTGATGTTTAGGGAGGCAGCAGATGGAGACATTAAACGAATAAACGGACACTGTTTCCAGCTACATTAAACACTGCATTGATGACGTTGTCCCCAAGAAGGATGTCCGGTCTTTCCCAATCTCAGATCGATCTCCTCATCTTTAAAGGATTGAGAAATGCAGTAGTCAGAGAACTCCGTAAAGCAAAGACAGCCTATTTATGCAACTGAGGAATTTGAAGGAAACAGCACATCCCTATGGAAGCACCTCGACAGTCTTACTAAACTAAAACCTAGTCAACAAAAAACAAGAACAGATTTGGAAGTGAATGGTGTTATCAGCACTAACAATTCAGCTATTACAAAATAATTCATTAACTTCTTTATTCAGTCAGTGGAGGAGCTTGCAGAGAATTTTGAACCAGCAACCCTATCACAGACCACAAAGTCGGAGCCATCGAAGCTTTTCCAAATTAAGGAGGTCAGTCAGGGAAAAGTACATAAAATCATTAATAAACTAAATAAGTCTAAGGCAAAGGATGTGTTTGGGTTGAACACTGCCTTTATCAGAACTCACTGTCCTTCCCTGGTTAAACCTGTAACCCACCTGGTAAACCTTTCCATCAGAGTGGGCTAATTAATAGTAGAGCATCTCGAAAGCAGCAAACTTATCAACTCCAAAGAGTTTGGATCTAGACCAGGGTACTCTACAGAAATGGTTAACTGCTACCTTAGCAAGAACATCAAGAGTAAGTTGGACGAGGGTAATGTTGTTGGAGCTGTGTTTATAGACCTAAAAAAGGCCTTTGACACCGTGAACCACAATATACTCTTGAATAAATTCACCACCTTCAACTTCTCTGAACATGCTATCGGCTGGTTTGCATCATATCTGGAGCATTGAGAGCAATGTGTTAGAATAAACATATGGAGTTAGATTAGTTTCATTATTCAAACAAAAATGCAACACGATTCAAACAAACTTAACACGATCCAAACAAACGTAACACGATTCATACAAACATAACACGATTCAAACAAACAAACGTAACACGATTCAAACAAACGTAAATGACCCTATTACATTCGCTTGCAACCAGAAAAACACAAGTTACATATCCCTACATTTGTTAGTGTGAATCCCTGCATTCGTTGGTGTGAATCCCTGCATTCGTTGGTGTGAATCCCTGCATTCGTTGGTGTGGATTTTTGGAACTTTCCTGACGCGCTTAGATTCACAAATGCATTTTTTCTAAAAGATATCCTCTGCAGCCTATCAGATGTCTCCAATTTTAGCCAATCACCGGAGAATGTCTAATATGGGTGGACGGGCTCTGCGTTAGCCTAGGAAACACGGAAAATGACTAAACATGAATCATTCTCAACAATATTCAATCACGTATGATCATCGGTTTAATAAGATTAACAAGCAATATTTCACCTGCACGCTACCAGACGACATTGCTCGTGATCTGAAGGAGACGATGTCCGTCATTATGGCAGGTTGTTGAAGTCCACATAGACACGTTAATGTGATTGGCTAAAATTGGAAGAGACGATCTGATAGGCTGCAAAGGATATCTTTTAGAAAAAATGCATTTGTGATTCTAAGCGCGTCAGGAAAGTTCCAAAAATCCACACCAACGAATGCAGGGATTCACACCAACGAATGCAGGGATTCACACCAACGAATGCAGGGATTTGTAACTTGTGTTTGTCAGGTTGCAAACGAATGTAATAGGGTCATTTATTTGTGAATAGCGTTACATTTGTGAATCACGAAATACATTTGTGAATCGTGTTACGTTTGTTTGTTTGAATCGTGTTATGTTTGTATGAATCGTGTTACGTTTGTTTGGATCGTGTTAAGTTTGTTTGAATCGTGTTGCGTTTGTTTGTTTGAATTATGAAACTAATCTAACTCCATATAAACACTCAACGCCACTACAATCCACAATGGGTATCCCACAGGGCTCCATCTTGGGGCCTCTGCTCTTTAGTTTATATATAAATGATTTACCAACCTGCTGTCAGTCAGCCAATTGTCAAATATACGCTGATGACACATTAATTTATGCATCAGCCAGGACACCAAGTGCAGCAGCAGAGACCCTGACCAAGGAGATGGAGGGTATATCCCAGTGGCTCAAAGATAACCATCTGACGCTCAATGTCAAAAAGACTGTATCTATGTGCTTCTCTATGTACCCAGGTAGCGCTAGGACCCTGGAGCTTCTCGCTAACTCACAGCTGGTGCTCATTCCATAATGAGCACCAATGATAGTTTATGTAGTGGTAGGTATTGGAGGCAATTATTGCTGTGTGGGTAACCTAGTGCTTTAGGCATCGGCACCAAAGATTCAGTTAGGCTGGCAACGCATTACATTGGTATTAGCCATATGTTGACTGTAACTGACTAACTATTGTTGTACCAATCAGTGAAACTTTTCCTTAGTGGGATATTGACTGTGGACATCCGAGTGCGGGTTCCAAACACATCAGCGGGTTTAGTGCCAACCTCACTGTTTTTCCCACATTTTTGTTTATCTTTTGTTTTCAAGTTGTTTGATTTGAGGAGTGGTTTGTTGTGTTTACCTCGTGTGCTGTGGTTTGCCGTGAACTATTTTCATAACATACCATTACATACCATTTAATTTTACTACTGTGTATAAAATAAACCTTTGAATACTTTTGATACCACAGCCTCTGAACAGTTCATTTGATTGGACAGAACAGAAGTCTGAGATATAGTATTTCCAACTAAGGGTCTCTCACCCCATCTGTGAGAGTGGCGTAGTCGAACCTCCCCGCCACATCTATAAGAGGGAAAGCCAAGTGTAGCCTACTATAAAAATAGACCAAGGGGCAATAGTGGAAGTTGAGAAATGTGTAGGTTTTATTTTGGATTCAATAACACATTAACAAACTCTATAAGACTGTCCGGACAAACCTGAACTGTTTCAGAATGATAAGGCATCACATACCTGTCAAGGCAGCTTTACAGATTCTTCATGCCATGATACTCTCTCATTTATCCTACTGTGTTACTGTATGGGGCCAAGCCTCCCAGACAACAGTCAAACCATCACATCATTATACAAATAGGCACTGAAAATAATGTATCAGAAACCAACAATGTGGCACCACTGTTTGATTGTACAGAAATACAAGCTTTTTAATTTTGATTGCTTTATGAGGTTCTCTTTTCTTAAACTGACTTTAAATAATCTAGTTCCAGCAGTACTGCACCCGACTACATCAAGTCTCTCCTGCAGCCTTACACCCCCACCCGTCACCTACAGTCTTCTTCAGACAACCGCCTGGTGGTCCCACCGCTTAAGACCACCCGGTCCCAACACAAGCTCTTCTCCTGCCTGGCCCCCCAATGGTGGAACCAGCTCTCCACCTGCATCAGGGACACTGACTGTCTCCCCACCTTCAAGAAAAGGCTCAAGACGCACTTGTTCCGGGAGTACAACGGCACTTAGGAATGCTTGGCTGGACCTGATGTTTCCTCCAGGATCACAATGACTCTTATTGAGTGACTTGTTGCTCTTGTAGGTTAGTTATAACGAAGTTAAGTCTTGTACTCGCTGTAAAATATTTTACTGTTGATTGTTCTTCTACAGGTACAGTCCTGCACTTTTTGTGGTTCATGTTGTTTTAATTTGTAACTTGTATAACTGCATGCTCTTATGGGTCTTCCCTTTTGGCACTTTTTTAGTTCTTTCACAATGTATGCTTCATGTTTTGGCTACTTGCAATGTTTGGGACTACCTCGTTGTTATGATCAGTGACCTATGCTCTTTTGTAAAGCTCTCTCTTGGAAGTCGCTTTGGATAAAAGCGTCTGCTAAATGCATAAAAGTAAATGTACTCTGTCCTTTTGTGTCAAAAACCAATACAAGGAGAGTGGCCACTAGGGGAGCAGTGGGCAACTGCAGAGCAGAGGGGCGCAAAACTACTTTCAGACAGTCATGTTTTTCAGTGATAGGGAAGCATTTTTTGAATAATTTACTATCTGAAATAAAAACACAAACAGAACTGAAAACATTTAATAGAAAGGTGAAACACTTGAAATAAAAACAAACATGTAGCCACTGAGTCAGGTCCTTAAATACAGGAGCACACAGTCTGCTGTCCCTGTTGTAATGTATTGTGTTGTTACGTCCCTGTTGTAATGTATTGTGTTGTTACGTCCCTGTTGTAATGTATTGTGTTGTTACGTCCCTGTTGTAATGTATTGTGTTTAGTGCTGTCAGTTTAACGCGTTATTAACGGCGTTAACGCAAACCCAAATTAACGGCGTCAATTTTTTTATCGCGCGATTAACGCTCTTTTTGGCCTAGCAAACTTTGTAGTTTTTTTTCACATGCTGTTGCAACAACTACCGAAGTTAGAAAAACTACAACACCACACCGGATCTAGCTAGACCGGAAACAAAACAACAGGCACGCCACACACTTGTTTGGCTTGCGATCCGGCTAAAGCGTAGTAGCAGAGCCCGTTTACGGATATGAGACATTCTCTGGTAGTAGGTTAACTTTACGTTTTGAGTGGATGGCGAGCGCGAGACGCCGAAATGGATGCCAATAAGATTCTGAATGGAAAGTTTACTTTTAAAAAGTTGCCAAATGGTTCCATTGACAAGACCAAAGTGATCTGTGTGTTTTGTCGTTGTAAAATGAGCTATCATTGCAGCACGTCCAGTCTGAAATACCACTTGATGGCCAAGCACACAGATGATGCAAATTATCCGCCCCCTCGTCAAAGCCAGGCGATTGCAATGTTGTTTTCAATAACAAAAAATATTTGCACGAAGCAATCCGAACCACTTTTCCATGTTGATAAGAGCATTACAATTTGAAAAAAGAATGGGACAAAAAGAAATCAAGGGACATTTAGAATAGATAGAAATAGAAATGTGCGATTAATTGTGATTAATCGCGAGTTAACTATGACATTAATGCGATTAATCGCGATTAAATATTTTAATCGTTTGACAGCACTAATTGTGTTGTTACGTGATGTGCTGTTGTGTGTAATGTGGTCATGAATCTGTGAAATGTTGATACATTATATAGCAATATATTGCATCTGCTGCATGATTGTGTAACTCACACCATGTAGTAAATTATATTTCCATTAACTTTTTAGAAAGGCCTGACCAGGGACTGGGGTTGCAAATTAGCCTATTGGCTAAAAACCTTTTTACGCAGCACATCTACAACATATTGTTATTGATGTATGTAATAATATGCGGTGCATTGTCCCTGACAAATAAACTAATAAATAAATAAAAATCAGAAACCCTGTGTTGATGTCGCGGTCCGGGCCAACTTGAGAGCCCGGTCTGTCGCCTTTAACTCTGGGGACCCTGATCAGTACAGGAAGGCTAGAAACGACCTTCTGAAGGCCACCAAAGCAGCGAAAAGGGCTTACAGGACCAAGGTGGAGTCCAGCTACCATGGCTCTGACCCCAGGTGCATGTGGAGTGGACTTAAAGCCATTACAGACTACAAAGGGAGAGGCTACAGTGAGACCCCGTCCTCTGTCCTACTGCCACATGAGCTGAGTACCTTCTACGCTCACTTTGAGAGGGACAGTGACCTCCCTGCAGTGGAGTTACCTGAGGGCCTAGCCAGTGGTGTGCCTACAATAACTGTAGCTGAGGCATTGCTCCAAAAAGCTCAATCCTCGCAAGGCACCTGGCCCAGACGGCACATCAGGTGCTGCGCGGACCAGCTGGCAGGGGTCTTCAGTGACATCTTCCACCTCTCCCTCAGCCTGTCTGTACTCCCCACCTGCTTCAAGAGGACCACCATTATCCCTGTGCCCAAGAACACCAAAGTCACCTGCATGAACGATTATCGCCCAATAGCACTGACCTCTGTCATCATGAAGTGCTTCGAGCGGCTAGTCAAATCATTCATCTGCTCCTCGCTGCCTCCCACAATGTACATTGAGCGAAATGTACATTGATACATTTCTCACTACTATATGTATACTACTATACAATATTGCTCTATTGCTGATAGTTTCTGTACCCCACTTGTCTAAGGTTAGTATAGCTCTATAAGGTCAGTATAGGTCATTATGTGTATTAGAGGTCTAGTATATTGTATTGTATACTATTGTCAAAGGATCCTCACTGAACCTTCGTTTGAATGTACTTTGGAGAAATGATGAATAAATAGTTGAGGGTTGGTCAGAAAGCCGATCATCGCCGCACACACACATACTCGCTGTGAGCCCAGCACATCGTCACATCATTTTTTTTTTAGCTTATCATAGATGTAATCTATGTTCTAAGTACTTATACAGTATGTTTGTTATGCCAGATTGCTTTGTGTTGTCTTGTCCAAAGAATTTAAGTGCCCAGTCTGACCTTGTGTTGTTCTGTTTACCTGACAATAAAAGACTCGAACATGTGTTTTGTGTTTGTCATCACTCTGCCGAACGACTTCTAGTAATCCGGTATGACTGGTCACAGAGCGTTCTCTTTGGTAATGTACTGTACAGAATAAAGAATGTGTATTAATCCAGCATCTTGACTATTCACGCACAGTGTCTTCAAAACTTCCTCGACACTTCCTTGAGAGATTAGGTTGGTTTAGGGCAGTTCTATGGGCGTGTGTGAAGCCCTCTGCAACATTGCTTGTAGAAAGGGCTATACAAATAACATTTGATTTGAACACAATGACACGGTAGTCAGTAACCAATGTGAAATATTAGCCTGCCTGAAAAGCTGATTTCACTGAGCTGGATTGAACCTTTGGAATATTCCAGAAAACTATCCTGTCTATCGTATACTGAGACATCATGTGGTCATCCTGAGGTATTTTTATTATGTATTATGATTATAAGAAGGATTGAAAACACTAATACCCTCTGGATGTAGAAATAAATAATATGAATTTTCCTCTCAAACACCAAGAAGTTTTGATCAATCAGAGGACTGTCTGTCCAAGTTTGCTGACTTTCCTTTTATCTCAAATGGAATCGTACCAAACTATAGTGTCTGACATTGTATATGCAGTGCACCTTTTTCTTTCCTATTTAAAAAAGTGGAGAAGGACCAAATGGAGGGAGGAACAGAAGGGTGAAATCGTCCTTCTCTACTTTTTTAAAAAGGGAAGAAAAAGGTGCAGTGGTCTCCTCATTCTTTCCAGAGCTATAGTAGTACAATGCACCAAGAAAGTAATACATATTACATCCAATAGCAGGTCTGTCAGTATACTGTCTGTCTACAATTATGAAGTAGTATGTCTTAAACAGATTCCTGTCCCACCCTGGTCTGTTTCACCCATCTCATGTTTGTCTCCACTCCCTCCAGGTGTTTCCCATCTTCCTTCCTACCCTCATTTATCCCTGTGTTTTCTGTTTGGGGACAGTTCTTCTTGTTTGTCAAGCCTACAGTACCAGCATGTTTTTCTCTACCTCCTTTAGTCTTTTCAACCTCTTTTAGTTCCCCTGGCAGTGTTGTAGTACTCCAGACCGGTGTCACAACTGGGGGAATCTCACTACATTGCCTGTGCATTGCTTAATGTATTTGTTAATATCATAACTGTTATTGGATGTAAAACGTCACTCTTCAAATGCAACCAATCATTTAACTTCTTTCTAATTTGACATTACTCATCACCCCTCCTTGCACCCCAAAAGGGAATGAGGAATATAGGCCAATTAGTGGCTGTCTGAAGATGTTGACCAAATCAGCTATAATTACATTTGGTTGCCTGAACCACAAAGAGTTTACAGTAACATCCAAAAGAAAACACACCATGTGTAATTATGAGACGCTCATTGATGAGGCTGGGACTAGGCCTACATGAAACCTTTAGCAGCATTTAGAAAGAAAACATCAAAAAACGTTTGCAATCTGCCTCTGTACCAAAACTCTTCAGAAATCTCTTCCCCCATTACACATAGAGATTTAGGAAATATTAGCTATGTAACATGCTGTATGTTTCAGGGCGTTAGTTTCAGTTGCTCGCCAGATTTTGCTTGTGATAACGAGCCAGGCAACATAAAGCTATGTAGCTAATGATGAATATAAAGTTATGTTACATCAATGTTAACTCATGTAAACTCAGCTGTCTCCCAACTTAATGTTACATAAGTTAAACGCTGTGGTACCGCGCTCCTTCCTTCAGAGAGAGATGTGAAAGCAGAGACCGAGTACTAATGTGCCTCTAAGAAAAGAACAAATATTACAATAATATTTAAAAAGCTGCATTGCCTGGCTAAGCACACTGCACTACTTTAAGAGTGCTAATTATAGTTACAGATCAAATCTAACTTTGTACCTAGTCAAACCCTACTGCTTGTGTGTTTTGAGTGGTCTGGTCTTGACCCGGTCTCACCCTGCCTTGGTCTTGGACTTGACTAGGTATCGCCCAGTCCTGGTCTTGATCCGGTCCTGAC
Organism: Hypomesus transpacificus; assembly: GCF_021917145.1. Lineage (NCBI taxonomy): Eukaryota > Metazoa > Chordata > Actinopteri > Osmeriformes > Osmeridae > Hypomesus > Hypomesus transpacificus. Next base: position 14,443,051 of record NC_061068.1, on the reverse strand, counting down.
CCCTCAAAGTCTTGGTCTTGTCTCGGTCTCGATAAACCTTGGTCTCGGTTTAAGTGGTCTTGACTACAACACTGTCCCCTCGTCCTGACCTCCTGCCTGGCCTGACTCTGAACCTGCCTGCTGTCCTGTACCTGAATAACTCTGCCTTGTGGATTACAACCCTTGACTGCCTTGACTATTCATTGGCCGGACCCCTTGTACCTTCAATAGACCACAAACATACGACCAGTGTGTGATTCAGTGCGAGGTGTGAGATTATAACTATAGTTGTGTCATGTTGAACATGAATACAGACCTCAGTGTCTCCAGCTTGCAGAGTGGATTCCCCAGTCCAGCAGAGATCAGCTTCATGCCTGAATCCCCCAGGTTGTTGTTACTCAAGTCCAGCTCTGTCAGATCTGAGGAGGGGAGAGCTGAGGCCAGCGCTTCACAGCACCGTGCTGAGAGGTTACAGTCATTCAGCCTACATGACATAAGGAGAACATGAGACATCATCAGAGTCATAGTTTGTGTGATACGATCATACAATAATCACATTTACATCACAATATGTGCTAAGTCGTATTGTTATTTAAATTTTTTAAATGCCTTATACATACAGAGCAGTTTTGGAGTCTTTGACCACTGGCAGCAGCCTCAGAAGACCTTCCTCTGATCTGGAGTATATCTTCAGGTCAAACACGTCCATCTTCTCTTCTGAAGTCAGCAACACAAAGAACAGAGCTGACCTCTGTGTAGATGAGAGCTTCTTCTCACTGGAGAGACTTCCTGAGCCCAGGTATTGTTGGATCTCCTCAACCAGAGAATGGTCATTCAGTTCATTCAGACAGTGGAACAGATTCATGCATCTCTCTGCAGGGGGATCCTCTCTGATCTTCTTCTTGATGTACTTGACTGTTTCCTCATGGCTCTCTGTCTTGTTACTTTTCTGAGTCAGTAGGCCTCGTAAGCCAGTCTGATTGGACTCCATTGAGAGGCCCAGGAGGAAGCGGAGGAAAAGGTCTAGCTGTCCATTCTTACTCTGCAAGGCCTTGTCCACAGCACTCTTGTAGAGTTGGACGTCAGATGTGACTGAGGTGGACTGAGACATCAGATTCTCATTGTTGTTGATGAATGAGAGAAACACAAACACAGCAGCCAGAAACTCCTGAAAGCTCAGATGGACAAAGCAGAACACCTTCTCCTGGAAGACTTTACCATCTTGTCTGAAGATCTGTGTGAACACTCCTGAGTGCACCGAGGCATCACAGACATCAATGCCACACTCTGTCAGGTCTTTCTCATAGAAAATCAGGTTGCCTTTCTCCAGCTGGTGGAAGGCCAGTTTCCCCAGTGACTGAATACTCTGAATGCTCTCTTCATCCCAGTGTGGATCTGTCTCAGTTTTCCCAGCATACTTCACCTTCTTCTGTTTGGTCTGTAACACCAGGAAGGTTGTGTACATCTCAGTCAGGGTCTTGGGCATCTTCTCTTTCTTCTCTGTTCTCAGCATGTGTTCAAGGACTGTAACAGTAATCCAAGAGAAGACTGGAATGTGGCACATGATGTAGAGGATCCTTGATGTCTTGATGTGTGAGATGATTCTCCCGGCCAGGATCTCATCACTGCATTTCTTCATGATGTACTCATCCTTCTGTGGGTCATCGAACCCTCGTACCTCTGTCACCAGGTCAACACAGTCAGAAGGGATCTGATTGGCTGCTGCAGGTCGAGTGGTTATCCAGATGAGAGCAGAGGGAAGCAGGTTTCCTCTGATCAGGTTGGTCAGCAGCACATCCACTGAGGTGGACTTTGTGACATCACACCAGCTCTTGTTCTTTTTGAAGGCTAAGGGCAGTCGACATTCATCCAGACCGTCAAAGACAAACAGAACGTTGTACTTGTCGTAGATGGAGATTCCTGATTCTCTTGTTTCTGAGAAGAAGTGATGGACAAGTTCCATCAGACTGAACTCTTCTCCAGCCAACAAATTCAGCTCTCGAAACGGCAGAGGAAAGATGAACTGGATTTCCTGATTGGCTAGTCCTTCAGCCCAGTCCGTGATAAACTTCTGCACAGAGACAGTTTTTCCGATGCCAGCAACTCCTTTTGTCAGAACAATTCTGATAGGTGTGTCTCGTCCAGCTGAGGGTTTAAAGATGTTGTTGCATGTGATGGCTGTTTCTGGTCTTGCTGATTTCCTGGATGCTGTCTCAATCTGTCTCACCTCATGTTCTTTATTGATCTCTCCACTCTCACCCTCTGTGATGTAGAGATCTGTGTAGATCTTATTGAGAAGAGTTGGATTTCCTTGTTTGGCTATGCCCTCAAACACAGTTTCAAACTTCTTCTTTAGTTCAGATTTGAGTTTCTGTCGACAAATCTCAGCAAACTCATCTAAACAAAAAACAACACATGTTAAGTGTGTGTTTTTGTTAAACGTAGTTTTGATTATTCACAGATTATGAACTGACAATGTTTCCTCTACATTCAATTCAAAACATATTTCAAATCTATGATTGTTTATCAGGTACTCAATAATGAAACGGCTTAGTACACTCACACATAGTACAAAGTCATAGGAAGATCAACACATCATTGGGCTACTCTGAATCTCATAACTTTCTTTGTATATCTAACCTTCATCATGTACCATTAATCGGTCAACTCAGACTAAATATGGAGTCTCTTACTTTTTTCCAGCGTGTCAGCCAGCTCCGTCTGGTTCATGTTCTTCAGGACGTGCAGTGTGATCTTCAGAGCTCCCTCTCTGGCACTGCTCTCCTGCTTCTGATATTCAGGGTCCATCACTTCCTGGTCCTCCCTCTGACTCTCTAAGCCTTCTGGGAAATCTGAACTCAGAATCCTCTTCATCCTCTTCAGCTCTTCCTTCACAAACCTGATGACAGTCTCCTCAAGCACCTGAAACAGAGAGGGAAGATATCAGTCGAACCAGGAACTCAAGTCCCAGTAGAACAATATGATTAAAATGATTCTGTCTTGTTTGTACTTTAGATTAACACAAAACTCACTGTGAATATGGAGGACAAGTCCTCATGGTGACTCTGGTCTGACTCAGACTTCTCATGTTGATCTCTGAGGACAAGAGATGACATTACTTAACCACATGAACCACATGTACAAGGGCTGATAATCTACTAAAGAAATCATACATAAGAATCTACTTATGTATGATCTACTATCATACATAAGCATGAGTGGTAAACTGAACTGTATCCACTCATGCATACACACAGACACACTGTATAAGAGTGATGCCATCACTACCAAGTAAACCATCTTCTATACCACTACAAGGCACTATTCCTTTAATACATTCATCAAAGATAGGAGCACTGTCACCTCCAGGTAAACAAGTGTGTTGTGTTTCAACCAGACACTGAAGAATGACATCAGGGTCCACCTCACACAGGGCTGCATGTTTGCTAGCAGCCTGCTTTAGACACTGCAGCACTCCTCCACCCAGGAGTTGAAGACCTTCTGGTCTCAACCAGTCTAAGTGGGCTGAGCCCCGCCCTGTCTGTGCTCATACCAGGCCTGGTACCTGCAGGGCTGGACACTGACTCTCATGCTGTCTGTGGGGGTGTGTGTGTGTGTAGGGAGGTTATTGTTGTCAAACCTTTACTAGAGCTGCACTGATCTCTCTTAGTTGTATGTAAAGCTATTATAACACAATTACATGTTTACAATAAATGTCAAGTCTTTTTAGGTGGAGAAATAACTCATAGGCTTATCCTGGAGTTCGCTCTCGTCTGCTAAATAAGAGAGAGCAGCTTTGAATAATTTGTCTGCACCGACATGGAATTACCTGATAATAGTATGGTATGGATTGCATAACTGCATTTGTTTCAGGGTAGTTTGTTGTGGTTGTGTTGTGGTTGTGTCTCTGTTTTAATGTCAGGTAAAGTTCAACATTAAAGCAGCACAGTGGACTGGTAGGTTGTGGTCCTGTCTCTCACTGTTCAAACACAACAAGGAGGTCAAAGGTGTTGATGTGTCTGATGGTGGTCTAGTGGTTAAACCATAGATACATAAAGAGAAGACCAACACCACATGTTAATGACATGATACTAAATAACAGCTCCTTCTCACTGTGTAGCTCTACTTCATGGTCTGAACATCAGCCAGGCTAGCTGAGTTCTGACTTTGTTTAGTAGAAGTGTCACATGCTGATCCTGAATCTAATGATGACGTTATACTTCAAATTAATTATTGTGTGTGGCCTACCTACCTGTATACACTACACACAGACAGCTTCTTCACATCATGTCACCTTCATCATATAACATTGAACACCAGCAGAGGTCAGTACATACCCTTCCTCATTAGAAGGTCCTCCTCCATCACTGAATGTGATAGGTCGATCCATAGACCTGTCACTCTTCATGGACACACAGCTGGGTACAGGTGAGGCTGGTCTCTGCTGTCTCATCCTGTCAACAAACACAACAAAGTGTCTTACAAACATAAATCACTAAAGGAGACACCAGATATATCATACTGTCCAACATGTGTTGCTGTAGTCATTCATCAGATGGGTTTAAAACCAGGCTTGAATATTGCTGTTCAACATGAATGAGAGTCAGACAGGCAGGTTTCCAGACCTGTTGTTACTCTGTATCTCTCACTGTGAACCTTTACGACATGGTCTGTATGTCAGCCAGGCTGGCAGTCAGCAGGTCTAACCCTGTGTTTTAGTAGGTATGTGATGGGGGATACTTTAGTATCTACAGTCAGCAGCTCTAACCCTGTGTTTTAGTAGGGATGTGATGAGGGATACTTTAGTATCTACAGTCAGCAGCTCTAACCCTGTGTTTTAGTAGGGATGTGATGAGGGATACTTTAGTATCTACAGTCAGCAGCTCTGACCCTGTGTTTTATTAGGGATGTGATGACGGATACTTAAGTACCTACAGTCAGCAGCTCCAACCCTGTGTTTTAGTAGGGATGTGATGAGGGATACTTTAGTATCTACAGTCAGCAGCTCTAACCCTGTGTTTTAGTAGGGATGTGATGAGGGATACTTTAGTATCTGCAGTCAGCAGCTCTCACCATGTGTTTTAGTAGAGATGTGATGAGGGATACTTTAGTATCTACAGTCAGCAGCTCTAACCCTGTGTTTTAGTAGGGATGTGATGAGGGATACTTTAGTATCTACAGTCAGCAGCTCTAACCTTGTGTTTTAGTAGAGATGTGATGAGGGATACTTTAGTATCTACAGTCAGCAGCTCTAACCCTGTGTTTTAGTAGAGATGTGATGAGGGATACTTTAGTATCTACAGTCAGCAGCTCTAACCCTGTGTTTTAGTAGGGATGTGATGAGGGATACTTTAGTATCTACAGTCAGCAGCTCCAACCCTGTGTTTTAGTAGGGATGTGATAAGGGATACTTTAGTATCTACAGTCAGCAGCTCTAACCTTGTGTTTTAGTAGAGATGTGATGAGGGATACTCTAGTATCTACAGTCAGCAGCTCTAACCCTGTGTTTTAGTAGAGATGTGATGAGGGATACTTTAGTATCTACAGTCAGCAGCTCTAACCCTGTGTTTTAGTAGGGATATGATGAGGGATACTTTAGTATCTGCAGTCAGCAGCTCTCACCATGTGTTTTAGTAGAGATGTGATGAGGGATACTTTAGTATCTACAGTCAGCAGCTCTAACCCTGTGTTTTAGTAGGGATGTGATGGGGAATACTTTAGTATCTACAGTCAGCAGCTCTAACCTTGTGTTTTAGTAGAGATGTGATGAGGGATACTTTAGTATCTACAGTCAGCAGCTCTAACCCTGTGTTTTAGTAGAGATGTGATGAGGGATACTTTAGTATCTACAGTCAGCAGCTCTAACCCTGTGTTTTAGTAGGGATGTGATGAGGGATACTTTAGTATCTACAGTCAGCAGCTCTAACCCTGTGTTTTAGTAGAGATGTGATGAGGGATACTTTAGTATCTACAGTCAGCAGCTCTAACCCTGTGTTTTAGTAGAGATGTGATGAGGGATACTTTAGTATCTACAGTCAGCAGCTCTAACCCTGTGTTTTAGTAGGGATGTGATGAGGGATGCTTTAGTATCTACAGTCAGCAGCTCCAACCCTGTGTTTTAGTAGGGATGTGATAAGGGATACTTTAGTATCTACAGTCAGCAGCTCTAACCTTGTGTTTTAGTAGAGATGTGATGAGGGATACTCTAGTATCTACAGTCAGCAGCTCTGACCCTGTGTTTTAGTAGAGATGTGATGAGGGATACTTTAGTATCTACAGTCAGCAGCTCTAACCCTGTGTTTTAGTAGGGATGTGATGAGGGATACTTTAGTATCTACAGTCAGCAGCTCTAACCTTGTGTTTTAGTAGAGATGTGATGAGGGATACTTTAGTATCTACAGTCAGCAGCTCTAACCCTGTGTTTTAGTAGAGATGTGATGAGGGATACTTTAGTATCTACAGTCAGCAGCTCTAACCTTGTGTTTTAGTAGGGATGTGATGAGGGATACTTTAGTATCTACAGTCAGCAGCTCTAACCCTGTGTTTTAGTAGAGATGTGATGAGGGATACTTTAGTATCTACAGTCAGCAGCTCTAACCTTGTGTTTTAGTAGGGATGTGATGAGGGATACTTTAGTATCTACAGTCAGCAGCTCTAACCTTGTGTTTTAGTAGAGATGTGATGAGGGATACTTTAGTATCTACAGTCAGCAGCTCTAACCCTGTGTTTTAGTAGAGATGTGATGAGGGATACTTTAGTATCTACAGTCAGCAGCTCTAACCCTGTGTTTTAGTAGAGATGTGATGAGGGATACTTTAGTATCTACAGTCAGCAGCTCTAACCCTGTGTTTTAGTAGGGATGTGATGAGGGATACTTTAGTATCTACAGTCAGCAGCTCTAACCCTGTGTTTTAGTAGGGATGTGATGAGGGATACTTTAGTATCTACAGTCAGCAGCTCTAACCCTGTGTTTTAGTAGAGATGTGATGAGGGATACTTTAGTATCTACAGTCAGCAGCTCTAACCCTGTGTTTTAGTAGAGATGTGATGAGGGATACTTTAGTATCTACAGTCAGCAGCTCTAACCCTGTGTTTTAGTAGGGATGTGATGAGGGATGCTTTAGTATCTACAGTCAGCAGCTCTAACCCTGTGTTTTAGTAGGGATGTGATGAGGGGTACTTTAGTATCTACAGTCAGCAGCTCTGACCCTGTGTTTTAGTATTTTACATGATAAAGCAAAGTTCTACATTGGACTTTTAGATTATAAATACTACTTTGTACTTTGCTTCACTTAAACAATCGATGTCTTTACCAGTGAGCAGCATGTTCCCTTTCATGGATTCTTTCCAAACATTTTAACTGCTCAGTATTACCAACAAACAGGTGTTGGCAATTAATGGGTCTGGCCTGGCCAACTGTATGAACATAACATTTCGACAGTAAAGACAATAAACAGTAGCGATCGAGGCTGGCAGGTTGTGTTCTGACATTAATAAGTAATGTTGCCTTGATTCATATGGGCCCAAGTCAATTTAAACACTATCACTACAATCACATATAAACTATAAGACAAATATATTATAATATAGGATATTGAGTCCTAGTACAGACGGCTTCCTCAAACCATGTCACTTTCATCACATAACATTGAACACCAGCAGAGGTCAGTACATACCCTTCCTCATTAGAAGGTCCTCCTCCATCACTGAATGTGATAGGTCGATCCATAGACCAGTCACTCTTCATTGACACACAGCTGGGTACAGGTGAGGCGGGTCTCTGCTGTCTCATCCTGTCAACAAACACAACAAAGTGTCTTACAAACATAGATCATTTAGGAGACACCAGATATCCTTTCCAACAACATTCCGATTGTTTGTGACCTCAACATCGAGTAACAGCTGTACAGAATAGAGAGTTTCTTTAGGGATTTTGTCCTTATCTTCTCTGAGGGTTTAGGTTTGGTTATCGGTGCTGATCTGTGGTTCTCAGATGATGTTCCTGAGTGTGATAACTATATCACACTACAGGTTATTAGTCACCTCAACAATAAACACCAGCAGAGGTGACAACAGAAGACACATGGTCTGTGTCTCAGCCAGACTTACAGTCATGAGCTCCAACTCTCCTGAAATTACAGACACTAGGAATGTTTAGTAGGAATGCCAGGTAAAGCTCATGACTTCAAGATCAAGTTGGCCCTGCGGATGGCTGTCAGAAATATTAATCTATCAAGCATTGCACAGTCAGTCGGTGAACAAGTTTAAGAACATCACACGCCATTGTGCTACAAGTTTGTCCGCTAGCATGTTGTGCTAGCTAACTATTTAAGCACAAGCGCTCTTTACAGTCATTGGTTAAGACAAAAGCATGCAAATGTTCCATGGCTCTTCTTCATTGGCTCCTTGCATAGACCTGGTGCGCGTGTGCGTGTTGGAGTGTGTTCGTGTTTGTGTGTGCCTTTTGACCCCTGTAAGCTTGACCACATGACTCACCCAACACAGATAAGGCCAGACATCTTTTATGGCCTCTCCAGTAAGAGAGATTGGTCAGCCCAGGTCACCTTGTTTACATATGCCTCGTGTTACCCAAAGTTCAGCTTTGGGGGTAGGCCTCTCTACACACAAGGAATGCTGAACACAGAATAATTCTTATACAGGATAAATGTGTTACATCTTCAATTTTTCCAACAATGGCTGCCTTGGTCAGTCGGTGCCCTGTGTTTGTTTTGTTGGTAGGCTAAATTCAGTGTTATGCCAGGATACCCTGAGTTCTCTTCAACATCAGAGAAACAACTCCAGTGGATTTACTACCCACTTTTCTGCTTCCTATAGCAGCATTAGCAGGCATTATATTCAAAGCCACTCTCGGCTTTGTCCTGGCAGCGAAGCGTAGTAAAAGAGGTGAACGTTCTGGTGCGACTTTGTTGGCGTGGGGTTCGTGCAGCATTACCGGGGATATGTCTCTCCAACGTGCGTTCGCTGAACAACAAATTGGACAAACTTCAGCTGCTGGTGGGGAAAAACAGAGACTTTCATTCGTCTTCCATTTGACTCCCGGTCCATCAACACCGGATCTCCTCAGGGCTCCTTTCCCCTCTGCTCTTCTCACTGTACACCAACAGCTGCACCTCCAATCATCAGTCCATCAAACTCCTGAAGTTTGCGAACGACACCACCCTCATTGGACTCATCTCTGGTGGGGAGTCTGACTATAGGTGGGAAGCTGACAACCTGAAGACCTGGTGCAGCCAGAACAACTTGGAGCTCAATGCTCTTAAGACAGTGGAGATGGTTGTGGACTTCAGGAAGAATACAGCCTCACTCAACCCCATCGCCCAATCCGCAATTCAAATGGAAAGCAGTTGTCAAATGGCAATTCAATGTGCAAATGACAATGCAATCCGCAATTCAGTTTGTATTATTTTGAATAACAATTCAATGTTGAATGAACGCTTACTGCATTGCATTTCATAATGACACCGTTTTTTCGACTCTTTATTCAAATGGCAATTGAATGTGCAAAGTGGTAATGCAATCCGCAACATATCAGTTAACAACACTCGATTTCCATCTACATCGTCTGCTAAGGCAGTTAGCGTTGCAACAAGTTCTTCTGTCGCCATATGGTTGTTAGCATTACAGTAGCAAAAAAAGTTTATCTGTCCCCCACACCCCCCTCCCAATAGACTACTCTGCCTCTGATTGGCTGGTATTCGTTACCTTCATTGGCTAGGTTAGGTTTCGGCGGAATTACTGGGTTGTCAGTGTTAGAGGTAGCAACTCAGAAGCAGAGTAGTGTTGGGTCTTACCCTCAATAGGGGTGGGGACCAGCCTTGATGGGGGGACTGACAGATTGCATTGCCATTTGAATTTTGCAACAAAAAGAGCGTGATGACAAGTAAATGCTAATGCAATAGACTGGGGGCGCTGTTTAGCTACCACATTGAATCTCCATTTGAATAGTCGAGTCGAGTCGAAAAGACCGTGTCAATATGAAATGCAATGCAGTAAGCGTTCATTCAAAATTGTATTCAAAATAATACAAACTGAATTGTGGATTGCATTGTCATTTGCACATTGAATTGCCATTTGACAAATGCATTTTCATTTGAATAAAGAGTCGACAAAACCTTGTCAATATGAAAGGCAATGCTATAAGCGTTCCTTCCAAAAGTATTATTCAAAATAATACAAACTGAATTGCGGATTGCATTGTCTGTTGCATATTGAATTGCCATTTGACAACTGCTTTTCCATTTGAATTGGGATTGCATTGTCACTTTGCGCATTGAATAGCCATATGACAAATGCATTTCCATTTGAATAAAGAGTCTAATAAACCTCCATACATATTGCACTGTTATCCAAATGTTATCCTATTTTTATATCTATTTTATATTTTTCTATGCATTATGGAGGACTAAATGTGCCAAAATTAAATACATAAATAAATACTTAAATAAATAAATACTTAAATAAAATAAATACTTAAATAAATGAATACTTAAATAAATAAATAGACATCTCTTAAGTGATGTTATTGTTAACATGTGGCCTGTTCACAGTCACGTTTATTGAAGCAAGCGCATGATCAGGTAGAGGGTCAGAGAAGTGTGTGCGTCTTGGTTGTGCCAGGCTGCCAGCACCGTTCTACAGCTCCACACCAGGCATAAACCATGACAGGTTACGTTTTAGGGCCATTTAAACATGTTCAAGAAAAAACTGTGTTTTATAAAGCCTAAAACACTGCAGTTCCATGAGGACAGTTCTATCAAATGGCTTATGTCCCGCCTCTTTTCATTTAAAATGAAAACATGTGAACAGGCCACATGTTAACAATAACATCACTTGAGAGATGTCTATTTATTTATTTAAGTATTTATTTATTTTAGTATTTATTTATTTTAGTATTCATTTATTTATGTATTTAATTTTGGCACATTTAGTCCTCCATAATGCATAGCCTTGAGGTTTTTTTGCGTCAGGTACATTTTTATACTGTGGCCGATAGGCGATGCAGAAAACATTGGCAAAGCCGCAGCATGTGTTGCTGTAAGAAAAGTGTAGGCTATTGGCGATTAAACAGCTGAGGAATCAATTCATCATATTCCCTTATGTCCCAGTCAATGAAATCAAAGAGGGATTTACACATAGGCCTACATGCATATTTATAGTACATGATATAAGCGCTTTAAGTAGGCCTACATATATCCTCATAAGTGTCTATGAATTCGTATCAATTAGATACTCTTTGGCCTTGTTTTTATACTTATTCTGAAAGAGTTGATATCATTATTTTCGCTATCAAAATCTCATTCGATGATTAATTTCCATTAAGCCTACTGCCAGCAGGCACATTTAAAGAAATGTGATCTGATTGATGGGGTAATAAGGCACTAAAGATGAGCCTATACATTTTACCAAACACATTTAGTTTATCTGCAATTTTTTTGCCAAGCTGCCTGTCTTGCTCTGGCAGCGGTGTTTGACTTAGCCATAATAATATGCTTATTGTCTTCGTAGAGACTCATTATAATAGTTTGCTCAGATGGCGAGAATATTACCGCTCTCTCTTTCGTCTTTTCCGCCATCATACCGTTAGAAAATCACGGTTTTGGTGATCGACCTTTCCTGCCTTTTGAAGTAGGACGTGCTTGTGCACTTGCCTTGATAAGTTTAGCCTGATTGAAATTAACCACATGATTTGGATGCGGATCAGCCGTCGAAAAACAGATAACTGCGGTTCTCAGTTAGCTCGCTAATGTTAACGGGCTAAAGGGACAAATGATTAACTTAGCTTCAACCCTTACGACAAACGGGCCCCATGTCACCTTCATCACATAACATTGAACACCAGCAGAGGTCAGTACATACCCTTCCTCATTAGAAAGTCCTCCTCCATCACTGAACTTGAGAGGTGGTTCCATAGACTTGTCACTCTTCATGGACACACAGCTGGGTACAGGTGAGGCTGATCTCTGCTGGATTGGGCTTCAACACAACAGAGACAGACCTTCAGTCTCTCATTTATTCAGACGAATGATGATGTCATAATATCACTGCTGAGCTCTGAGATGGAGAACAGTCATGAACAGGTCTGGATTCTCATCTTACCTCTTAGCTTTGGTGTCCATGTCATGTTCCCCAGAGAGACTCATTTTAGAGGCAGGGCCCTCCTCTCTCTCAAAGTCAGAACTTCTCTTCAGATTAGAAGGATTTTGACCTGTAGACTTGTAAACAAACAACAGTTAGAATCCAACCCTATCAGACTGTTACCTCAAGAGAGGAAGGACAACTAACTTTATACCCTCATTAAGAAAACACCACTATGATGTAAACAACTAATTTAAAACGTTTTCAGTACCTCAGTCATTTACCTCATACACAACAAGGCAAGACAAGACAACAGAAGACAACAGAGAAGACAACAAGCTCCACTCCATCATACTGCACCATCAGCTGCACTGAGCACTACCTCACTTCCTCTTACAACAAGCTCCACTCCATCATACTGCACCATCAGCTGGACTGAGCACTACCTCACTTCCTCTTACAACCAGCTCCACTCCATCATACTGCACCATCAGCTGTACTGAGCACTACCTCACTTCCTCATCAGAAGCCCTGGGTTGATGCCGCGGTCCGGGCCAAGCTGAGAGCCCGTACTGTCGCCTTTAATTCTGGGGACCCTGATGAGTACAGGAAGGCCAGATACGACCTTCTGAAGGCCATCAAAGCAGCGAAAAGGGCCTACAGGACCAAGGTGGAGTCCAGCTACCATGGCTCTGACCCCAGGCGCATGTGGAGTGGACTTAAAGCCATTACAGAATACAAAGGGAGAGGCTACAATGAGACCCAGTCTTCTGTCCCACTGCCAGACGAGCTGAACTCCTTCTACGCTCGCTTTGAGAGGGACAGTGAACCCCCTGCAGTGGAGCTACCTGAAGGCCAAGCCAGTGGTGTGCCTACACTAACTGTAGCTGAGGTGAGGCTATGCTTTAAGAAGATCAACCCTCGCAAGGCACCTGGCCCAGACGGCATATCAGGTAGGGCCCTTAGGGGCTGCGCTGACCAGCTGGCAGGGGTCTTCAGTGACATCTTCAACCTCTCCCTTAACCTGTCTGTACTCCCCACCTGCTTCAAGAGGACCACCATCATCCCTGTGCCCAAGAACACCAAGGTCACATGTCTGAATGACTATCGCCCAATAGCACTGACCTCTATCATCATGAAGTGCTTCGAGCGGCTAGTCAAATCATTCATCTGCTCCTCGCTGCCCCCCACACTGGACCCTATGCAGTTTGCATACCGGTCCAATAGGTCTACAGACGATGCCATCGCTCTGACCATGCACACCGCTCTCTCCCACCTGGACAAGGGGAATACATATGTGAGGATGCTGTTCATTGACTACAGCTCTGCATTCAACACCATCATCCCCTCCAGACTGGTCTCCAAGCTTGTGGACCTGGGACTAAGCACCTCCCTCTGCAAGTGGATCTTCCACTTCCTGACGGGGAGGCCACAGGTGGTGAGAATCGGTGACCGCACTTCATCTGTACTGATCACCAACACAGGCACCCCCCAGGGCTGTGTGCTCAGCCCTCTCCTGTTCTCCTTGTTCACCCACGACTGTGCGGCTACGCACAGCTCCAACCTCCTCGTTAAGTTTGCTGACGACACAACCATCGTGGGCCTCATCTCTGACAGTGACGAGTCAGCCTACAGAGAGGAGGTTGACACCCTGACATCATGGTGTCAGGACAACAACCTCTCTCTTAACATCAGCAAGACCAAGGAGATGATTGTGGACTTTAGGAGGCGGCAGGAGGAGGAGCATGCACCCCTATTCATCAATGGATCGGAAGTGGAGAAGGTCAGCTGCTTCAAGTTCCTCGGGGTGAACATCAGCAATGACCTCACCTGGTCTGTTCACACGGACAAGGTGGTCAAAACGGCCCGTAAGCGCCTCTTCTTCCTGAGGAGACTGAAGAAGTTTGGTATGGACTCAGTCATCCTTACTAACTTTTACAGATGCACTATAGAAAGCATTCTGACTGGTTGTATCACAGTGTGGTATGGGAGCTGCACAGACCGGGACCGCAAGGCCCTACGAAGTGTGGTCCGTTCTGCTGAGTTCATCATCGGCAGGAAGCTCCCAGCCCTACAGGACACCTACCACACACGTTGCCTTAGGAAAGCCAGCAGGATTCTAAGAGACTGTTCCCACCCATCCTTCAGTCTCTTTACCCCGTTGCCTTCTGGCAGGCGTTACCGCAGCATCCGGTCGCGCACACGCAGACTGGACAACAGTTTCTACCCAAGGGTCATCAGGCTTCTCAATGGACACTGATATGGACATTTTTACTGCACACTAGTCACTTATACACTGTCACTTTCAGCTACTGGTTGCTCTTTCAGTAACATTGCACTACTGTACCTCGCCACCAGGCTCCTGTTTGGTCATTGACAAAGTCACTGATCTGTAAATTTGCACTACTGCACTGTACTCCATTTAGGTTAGATTAGTTTATAGGGTTGTAACAGGTTTTTTTTTTTTTTTTTTTTTTTTTTTTTTTTTGTGTATTAGGGTTAGTATAGCGTACTATTTATTGTTATCTGTAATTTAGGAAGTTTTAGTGTTAGGGTTAGTATAGTCGTTTATTTATTGCTATCTGTATATTTAGGAAGTTCACTTATCTAAGCTCAGCATAGATGTAAATTTGTTCTGTGTACTTATATGTTATGTTATGCCAAGTGCTTGCGTTGTCTTGTCTTAAGAATTTCAGTGCCCAGTCTAACCTTGTGTTGCTCTGTGCACCTGACAAATAAAAGACTTGAACTTGAACTTCCTCTTAAAAAACGTTGATGGATCAGTCACGTCACGTCTGTCTCTGTGGATGTATGTGTATCTATGTTTATATAGTGTTCAGGCTTAGAACTATGTAATTGTACTTAGTTAGACTTTGCTTCTAAATAACAAACCATGGCTGGTTGATTAAGTGAAACGATCAAAGTTATTTTGAACTAGTTAGATCATAGTTGGATTAATTCCAACTTGGTTATGAATGTCGACCATTATCAAAAGGCACTTTCTCTTAAAAACCTCTGGTTATTTACTAATTACCTAACTGGAACATCACCTTGTCTGTTAATGTATGTGCACACTGATACTGAGAAAGAATATTGTTAAATGACTTACTTTAAGAGGTTTGAATATCTGCTCTACAGATTCCTGTTGTCACAAAATGGATCCTGTTAAATATATTTTGACTTTCACTTTCACTTTCTCCTCCCCCCTTCATGTCAGGCTTCACCCACCTCCTTATATGGACCAATAGGAAACAGGAGGAGGAGCTGAAACTGATAGCAGGAGCTGAGAAGAGACAAACACGCAGGAGAAACACCACACATGAGAAATGTTATTATCAATCACATTTGATTTCATTATATCATATATATAGTTGATTTGAATGATCCACAACGTATGGCTGAGAGGCTACAATTAGATGAATCTATATGTAATGTATGGTGCTAATGTTCACATTTCAGTATAATATGATTATTAATATCATGGGGTTCTGTTCTGTCTCTGACACCTAAAATGATGATTCAGTTTGTTCTCAGGCAGCTTTGCTTCAGAAAAGTTACTTAAAGGAGTATTACACAGTCTTAGACTGACCTCTAGTGGACAAAAGTGGAACTCCTGAAGCAGATATCTGGTTTACTTGTTGCTGTTAGTTTCTAAAGCATGTGCACAGTGCTAAGTCCATCCATGGGTTCCCATGTGGGTCTGTGTGGTGAGTGTTGGTCTGGACTTTGTGTGTTTTTGTAAATGTTTCTACTTGGAGGCTTTAGCTAAACTCACCCTGGATCCTGATCTGTAAATGTAGATTGGAAGGACTTGAATTAAATTAATGTCTGTGGTGTTTACAGGTCTCAATGAAGTCTAATCCACACCTGTACAGGTGTCTATGTAGTCTAATCCACCACACCTGTACAGGTCTCTATGTAGTCTAATCCACACTTGTACAGGTCTCTATGTAGTCTAATCCACACCTGTACAGGTCTCTATGTAGTCTAATCCACACCTGTACAGGTCTCTATGTAGTCTAATCCACACCTGTACAGGTCTCTATGTAGTCTAATCCACCACACCTGTACAGGTCTCTATGTAGTTTAATCCACCACACCTGTACAGGTCTCTATATAGTCTAATCCACCACACCTGTACAGGTCTCTATGTAATCTAACAGGTTTGACAAAGATGACCAGAGACCATGGTTGTGTCTCAGTACTATATCTGTCTCTACTACATTATTTTTTGGTTGTTCACAATGTGTGCTTCTTGTTTTGGCTACCCGCAATGCTTTGGGGCTATCTTGCTGTTATTATCAGTGACCTATGCACTTTGTAAAGCTCTCTCTTGGAAGTCGCTTTGGATAAAAGTGTCTGCTAAATGAATACATGTAAATGTAAATGACATTTCCTGTTTAAAAAACATTTCCAGCTGAGTGAATCAGGGAAGGAAGCTTCTCACCGTTTATAGACAATTTAGTGTCCCAATGAGTGGAATATATATCCTAGGAAGAGACACCTTTTACATATAGTCTCCCAATGAGTGGCATATATCCTAGGAAGAGACACCTTTTGTGTGTAAATGTGTGTTTTTCTCTTCTCAAATCTCAAATCATTTTTGCATTACCAACACTGCCAATACGTGTCAGTGCAAAATGGGCTGTTTACGTTACCTATGTTTCTGTAACTCACTTAGATCAATTCTTAGTCCTTAAACTGACTAAGTCCTTCATTGTTACTCAAACTACATAATCATCAGTAAAGTGGTCACTGTAGATTAAGTAAATACATGTAATCCAGTACACTTACTTCAATGTCTTCTCCAAAGTCTTCTCTTTGACAGTTCAGGATGTCGTCTGCCTCCCAGAAGTGCCACACATTTCCCGTTGAGAGACAGATCTCTACTTAGGCCTTCTGACTGATGCTGACAGGAATCCTCAAAGCGAGAAACATCATGTACAGAACTGTGTCTTGTACATAGAGCCATGATTAGCTTCAACCTGTATTGGCAGCCATTTTTAGCAATCCATTGTGTAAGTGTGAATAAATAATGTAATTGTCATATTTGGTCTGCAGTATCAGATAAAAACACTAACCTGATTTATGTTGTAGATGTATGTGGAATAAGAGAACAAGGGTGGTAAACTCTACACTGCCCCCTGAACAGAAGCCTGCCACTAAGACCCACCTAGAGTTCGTAGAGCAGAGCCCTTGCTGCAGCAGATGATGAGCAGCATGCAGACAGACAAACAGGAATGCTACCTAGACACAGCAGGCAAGGCATAAACACTTTCCCGTTCTCCGTACGTCGCTAACTCAACTTACCTGGATTAGATTGTTGACGATTTGTCATGATCTTGGATTGTTCGGTTCTTCGAAGCTCATCCTGGACTTGCTGTCATAGCAACAGGTCCTTAAGCTTAAACCTGCTCGGGAGCAGGTTTATTTTATGTAAACAGGATTAGATTGAGGCTTTACAAGCAGAGGTGATACAGGAAGTCTGTCACAGGCATGTCTTGCTCGTTTTTACAACAGGAACATGTTGCGGAGGATGCAAGAATAATTAGCAGAATTTAACATGAAACCGAATGAATTGCTCATTGCTTGATAGATAGATCCTTAAGCACAGCGCGATATGCTACTATAGGCTACTTTTTGAGAGATAGCCTATCGTTTATTTTTGGGAGGGTGTCATTTACATCATAAATTTGTTGAAACCACATTATATGACATTAAAGATGATAAGCTTAGCTTACTGTAGGCCTAATAAGCGCTAAAACATCTAACTACTAGGCCTATACAATTAATTTGGTCTGCTACTTTTTGCTGGCCCTCTTTCTTGGATTTTGCAGACATTGAGGTGTTCCCTGGCGTTCTGATTAAATCTTCAAATTCGGAGTAACCTTCGAGCAAGCTGTTGCTCTGGGTAACCACTTGTAAAGGCCGTTCGTCACCAACATTGAGTAGTTAGGTTTTATAAAGAGTGAATATTGTACGTAGGCCTCCAAAGTAATATTTAAAACATAATTATAAAGTCTAAAACTTGTATATATATCTATGGTTCTTGTGACCTGAGATGATGAGTCACTCAGGTGTGCTTAACTCCTAGTGAACAAAACATAAAGGATCAGATAAACCATCTCGAAAATGTTGTGACTTCCTGTTGTAGTCTTAACAGTTCTTGCAGTTCTCACCTAAATTACATTTACATGTATTCATTTAGCAGACACTTTATCCAAAGCGACTTACAATAAAGAGCTTTACAAAAAGGTCAATGATCCTAAATGTGCTGACAGGGACAGCATTTCAGAAAGGGAAACTTGATGAGGCCTATAATGATGCTGACTGGGCTTGGAGCAGAGACCAGGGTGATGTCTCAATACATCACCACTAAGACTAGTCACAACATGTTCACAGGAAACAAGGCCTTTATTGTCAGGAACACATTGTGGGCAAGCTGTGGTGTGTTTCACCTGACCCACTGATAAAATACAGGCTCATGTTAGATATCTGTATCTGAGTAGCTATAACCAGGGGTTAATCCTGACTAATGTCAGATGCATGTCACCTACTTACAGACATGGTAGCACGTCTGAAGAGGAGTAGGGGCAAGATGGGTCTGGAGAGGGATCAAGCAGGCAGGAGAGTGGGGGTCCAGGGCAGGTCTGGAGAGGGTCCCTACTCTAACAGGTCCCTCTCAGTAGCCAAGCCATGAGAGGACCTCCCATCACAGGTGGGCTCTTCACCGTGCCTCCGGCTTGGGAGAGCATCCTTCCACTGAGGGAGAGGCCTCGTCCATCCACCCCCAACGGTGGTTCATCCCCGTGACATCAGGTCTGCTCCTTTGTTGAGCAGGTCTGGGATATGCAGGGCTCTCAGGGAGGAGAGACAAGACAGGTACTCATGCAGGCACCGAAATATGTCCTTTGAGCCTTCTCATACTACAAATGGACAGATACAAACAGATGGATTTACTTACAGCAAAACAATGATTGTCCCTGAACGACCTCCTAGTGAAGTTCCTAGTTGAAATGACTATGGATTATATGATTGAAAATGAACCTCTTAATCACCTTTATTACTTTTATATGCTATATTACTGAAAACCAGATGCAAAGCTGTTGACTGATTAGTATTACCACTAAAGCGTAGAATATATAAAGGCCAAAATGTAGAAGTCCAGATAGATAGAGTTTGAGTCCTGCCGACTCTCCTGGGTTTGGGTCCTACCCCTCCACACACCGTGACACAGACTGGATGAATGCTGTCTTACTTGGTGTCATTAGACAGTCTGATATAGTGTGGGCTTTGATCCAGACTAGATGAATGCTGTCTTACTTGGTGTCATTAGACAGTCTGATATAGTGTGGGCTTTGATCCAGACTAGATGAATGCTGTCTTACTCGGTGTCATTAGACAGTCTGATATAGTGTGGGCTTTGATCCAGACTAGATGAATGCTGTCTTACTTGGTGTCATTAGACAGTCTGATATAGTGTGGGCTTTGATCCAGACTAGATGAATGCTGTCTTACTCGGTGTCATTAGACAGTCTGATATAGTGTGGGCTTTGATCCAGACTGGATGAATGCTGTCTTACTTTGTGTCATTAGACAGTCTGATATAGTGTGGGCTTTGATCCAGACTAGATGAATGCTGTCTTACTCGGTGTCATTAGACAGTCTGATATAGTGTGGGCTTTGATCCAGACTAGATGAATGCTGTCTTACTTGGTGTCATTAGACAGTCTGATATAGTGTGGGCTTTGATCCAGACTGGATGAATGCTGTCGTACTTGGTGTCATTAGACAGTCTGACATAGTGTGGGCTTTGATCCAGACTAGATGAATGCTGTCTTACTTGGTGTCATTAGACAGTCTGATATAGTGTGGGCTTTGATCCAGACTGGATGAATGCTGTCGTACTTGGTGTCATTAGACAGTCTGACATAGTGTGGGCTTTGATCCAGACTAGATGAATGCTGTCTTACTTGGTGTCATTAGACAGTCTGATATAGTGTGGGCTTTGATCCAGACTAGATGAATGCTGTCTTACTTGGTGTCATTAGACAGTCTGATATAGTGTGGGCTTTGATCCAGACTAGATGAATGCTGTCTTACTTGGTGTCATTAGACAGTCTGATATAGTGTGGGCTTTGATCCAGACTAGATGAATGCTGTCTTACTTGGTGTCATTAGACAGTCTGATATAGTGTGGGCTTTGATCCAGACTAGATGAATGCTGTCTTACTTGGTGTCATTAGACAGTCTGATATAGTGTGGGCTTTGATCCAGACTAGATGAATGCTGTCTTACTTGGTGTCATTAGACAGTCTGATATAGTGTGGGCTTTGATCCAGACTAGATGAATGCTGTCTTACTTGGTGTCATTAGACAGTCTGATATAGTGTGGGCTTTGATCCAGACTAGATGAATGCTGTCTTACTCGGTGTCATTAGACCGTCTGATATAGTGTGGGCTTTGATCCAGACTAGATGAATGCTGTCTTACTTGGTGTCATTAGACAGTCTGATATAGTGTGGGCTTTGATCCAGACTAGATGAATGCTGTCTTACTTGGTGTCATTAGACAGCTCACAGAGCTTCTTCTGAACAGTAGTGATCCACCCTACTACATGAGGGTACTGAAACAACAGGAACAAGGATATAAAGGCACCACACCAAATAACACGACTACCCAGACCCCCTGCAGAGTTCAAGTCCTGGAAAGCCTCAGAGTGGAGAGCACAGCTCCTGTTCTACAGCTTAGCCAGTCCTGAATGGTGAACTTCAACCCAGCTGTGTGGAGCACCCAGGCCTGCTGGTGTCAGCAGTGTTTCTACCTCTGAAAGAGAAGGTCACCTTCCAAGACATCAACAAAGCGGATAACATGCTGGTCCAGTTTGGGATGAGGTTTCAGTTACTGTCTGGGGAAGCATCCATGACAGGTCATGTGCACCTGCTGACTCACCTTGTAAAGTCAGTACGACTGTGGGTCCCACTCTGGGAACACTCAGCACCTCCTCACACTGGTTCATGGAACAACGTGTGTAGCTCTGCATGTAGTGTATTATTGGTGTAGACTAGAGTATTGCCAGGATAAGATTTCTGGAGGAGGCAGGCCGGAAGGAGGCAATGACAAAGGAAAGGAGTTGACTTGGTTTATTAGTGGAGCTGCCTGGATCAAACCATCAGTTCATGACAAACTGAGAGCATGAGTGAAAACTCTGTGCTCCTGACGTGCTTAAATACAGTATCTGGTCAGACATAGAATGCACACAGTCTCTTCCTTAACGGGTCTGGATGGTCAGTGCACTGATCCAGTAGAACATCCAGCAGGTGAAGTGGTGGTTAATCACGTGAGTCCCTTATTAGTACATGTGTGGCTCTCCCACTGTCTGCTGTGTGTCTGGGCCCTGTGCGTTCCAGGTCTATATTCACTCTCAGTGGGGCCTTGCTGCATGACCTCTTGACCTCACAGAGACTCAAGCTGCATGTTCACAGAAATCTTCCTTACAAGTATCTAATTATTCTGATATAGTGTGGGCTTTGATCCAGACTAGATGAATGCTGTCTTACTTGGTGTCATTGGACAGTCTGATATAGTGTGGGCTTTGATCCAGACTAGATGAATGCTGTCTTACTTGGTGTCATTAGACAGTCTGATATAGTGTGGGCTTTGATCCAGACTAGATGAATGCTGTCTTACTTGGTGTCATTAGACAGTCTGATATAGTGTGGGCTTTGATCCAGACTAGATGAATGCTGTCTTACTTGGTGTCATTAGACAGTCTGATATAGTGTGGGCTTTGATCCAGACTAGATGAATGCTGTCTTACTTGGTGTCATTAGACAGTCTGATATAGTGTGGGCTTTGATCCAGACTAGATGAATGCTGTCTTACTTGGTGTCATTAGACAGTCTGATATAGTGTGGGCTGTGATCCAGACTAGATGAATGCTGTCTTACTTGGTGTCATTAGACAGTCTGATATAGTGTGGGCTTTGATCCAGACTAGATGAATGCTGTCTTACTCTGTGATCAAGATGGGGCCGGTGAAGTTGGCTGCTGTCGTACCTGCTTCTAACTTTTGGTGTAGCTTCCTGTGTAGTTTGGTGTAGCTTCCTGTGTAGTTTTCTGTTGTGTAGCTTTCTGTGCACACCCCCTAGTTGTCGTAACACATACGACAAAAAGACTCTGATGAACATAGGAACCCATTATTCAAACTGCATCGATTTGAATCCATCCTGGCCTCCTGACTCTACGTGGGTGTTCCTGCACGTCCTCTACAATGGAGGACGGGCAGGTAGGAAGAGGAAAAGGCCCATTGGGAAACGAGGAGAGAGAGGAGGAGCAGACGGTGAGCTTGGACAAAGGCTGGGGGGGCCAGAGAGGGGGAGGGCTGAGGCTGGACTGGCTGCCTGACTTGGCCTGACCCGGCTGGGGCTCGGGGGGCAGCAGCTCCTCCTGTGAGAGGGGGGTGGAGGAGGACGCAGGAGGGAGGCTGTGGGGGTGCTGGCTGCAGGAGCACAAGGCCCCCCTGGACTCCTGTTCCCCTCTGTCCCTCGCTCTCCCCTTCCCTTCCCCCCTCCTCTGAGAGCCCAGTCCTCCCCTCCCTCCCCCTGACCTCCACCCTACTCCTGGCCCTGATGCCCAGAAATGTCCCCCTGTGCCCCCCCAACCCTCCACTCCCCTCCCCAGTATGAATCATGTCAGGATGTTGATGCTACCCCCTTTCTCCCCAGCGGAGGAGTTATCAAACACACCAGACTATCGCTCTGTTGAAGCTCATCAGCCAATCAACACATGGACAGATCGCTTACAGTAATTTTGTTTACAATCGCTAGGACCTATTTTTCAATACGTCACATTTTCAAAACTCAATACATGGAGCTAAACTGAGGATACTTTGTCATTGCTTACACACATAATGCATCATTTATTTACAACATCTTTCAAATCACATGAATGATTTTCTCACTCGGACACAATCACCATCCGAACTTGATGTACCCATGTTGTAGGAAAAATCAGAATCACGGCTCAAGGCAAGTATGAATAAGTATAGTCATACTTGACAATAGTCAAGTATGACTATTGTAATACGTAACATTACAATAGTTACATTTGTGAATTGGCCCAAACTGTAACAGAGTGTGCTAATCAAGCGGAGCCGGGTCTTGCAGGGGACCCGCGTCACTAGCAACTTGTCATATCGCGCAGTCAGGGCACACTCCACAAGACACAATATATTACTGATCATCATCATTCACATTAGAATGTTTCCCTCTTCCTGCCCTCCCCTTCTCTCTCTCTCTCTCTCTCTCTCTCTCTCTCTCTCTCTCTCTCCCCCTCCCTCTCTCTCGGTTCCAACCTCTCTACCCTGCTCTCTCTCCCTCCATTCCTCTCCCACTCTCCCTCTCGTTCTGTTCTACCTCCCTCTAATGCTACCTCTCTCCCTCTCTACATCATCCCTCATCTCCTGACCCCTGATAGGCCCCCATCACTCCATATTTCTAGGGAGGAGGGGAAGGGGGGAGGAGAGGAAAGGGAGGGGGGGAAGAGAGGAGGAGAGCAGAGGGAGGAGGGGGCAAGGGGAGGAAAGGAAAGGAAGAGGGAGGAGGGGAGGAGTAGAGGATGGAGGGAAAGATGAGAGGAGAGGACAGGGAGGAGGGGAAGAGGGGGAGGGGAGGAGAGGAGAGGGGGAGAGGGCAGGAGAGGGAGGAAGGAGGAGACATAGCACACACAGACGTAAACAATATTGAATTAATTGAATTAATTAATTGTGTTAAATGATTACTTAAATTACTAAAAGTAGTGATTACAGTGTGTGTGTATCTATTTCTGACAGTGTCCAAGTCACTAATGGTATTGTCCCTTGTATGACCTTGTGTACTAGAACCAAGTAGCAGTCAATACTCAAATTTCCTAAGGCCAGGTTTGATCCAGCACTCTCCACCATGATCCACACTGCAGGGATAAGCAGAGGAATGATGAAAATACACTTCACCTGTCGATAAGTGACTTAGCAACTGACTTTCTAAGTAAACATGTTGTTTCTCTCTTATCATCAGAGGTGTATTCCAGAAAGCAAGTTTTACAAACTCTGAGCCTAACCTTGAACTCTGACTTGATGAACCCTTGATGAGATGGGAAGCTCAGAGTTATCACTTCCAGAACCGCTGATTTGAGTTCAATTCTAAATCACTGGAATTATAAACTTAATGCGTGCAGGCGAGTACGAAGACTTTTTGAAAGAGAGATTTTTTGAAAGTAGAAAAACAACTGCAACAGCAAAAGGGGCAATGTTCATTCAGCACATTTCAATGCAGTATTTTAATTTGACATTTAACCACACGTCTTACTAGCCTGGCTCTGCCCTCCTACGCACTTCCGTTACATTTTCATTTTGCTTCTGTACTCCGTCTGGGCTTTCCGTATATTAGTCGATGTCTCAAGTCAACTTTGTACCGTCCAATCAGAGAACAGAGGGAGTGGCTGAGAACGATGACGTTGATGTCGTGTTGATGCCTAGTTTGAGTTGTAGTTCAGTAATGGCGGCGGAGAAAGATGCAAGAGAAGCCATTCGGTTCGTTGTGGCAACGCTGCCGAATATCCAGAAGTTAAAGCCGGAGCAAGAACAATCTTTGCTTCCAACGGGTTTCATTTGATTTTCCAGCTCGCTCCGTTAGTGGTTGTTAGAAAATATGTAACTGTTATCCTGTTTAAGAATGATTCTGTTTACAATATTTCCAGGGGTGGCATGGGGTGGCACCTGCCACCCTAAAAATAGCCTTGCCACCCCAGCTGCCACCCCAGTTTGCAGCTTTGAAAACAAAGAAAAGTTCTGGCTCATCTGACATTTGCGAGAGTGAATTTCTAATATCCGACTGCAAGCGACTGCAGCATGAGACGACTCCACCCCCCTCCCCATTCCGCCGAGTTGGACATTTGCCACAGCAAATTTCTAATATCCCACTGCAAGTGAATTCAGCACTACACGACTCAAACCCCCCCTACCCACTCGTACATTTGCGAGACAGAATTTCTAAACAAGTCCAAAAAAATCTGCAGATTTTTTAAACATTTTTTGCGGTTATTCAGACTGAAAAACTGCGGAATTACGATAGCCTTACTATTCTTTTGTTGGAGCAACCAAAGATGTTCCACAACAGTTTGACGTGGAATAGGATATGGTCGATTGAATGTTGACAGACTTTGCAGAAAAGTATTGATCCATCCTCATAAAGATCGCCTGAACACTCACTGTACCTTTCTATTCCTCTGATTTTGGTTGATAAGTGTTTCCGTGTCAATTCTTCAGGGCTGAATCTGAGCATTTTTGACTGGTTTAATATTGGCTATAGTTTAACGTAAACGTTACTGTATCAGTTTCAGGAATGACAGACGTCCTTTGATTGCTATCACAGACCTAGGCTACTACCTACACTGGTGGAAATGGTCTCTGTTTACAGGTTAAACATTTCGAAAACAATTCAGACATTATGAGTTGACAATCTTATTTAAATTTTGCCTCAGACCAATGCATTCTATTTGAAATTCCGCGGATTTTCTTAAAATGTAATTTGCCAATTTTGGGCCTGTTAATATCCCACTGCAAGTGAATGCAGCACTAGACGACTCCAACCACCCTCCCCACTGCGCCGACTGAGACCGAGATGAAATCAGTTTTATATTCGAGATTCAACAGACATTCATATTTGTACCTCTGTTCAGGCTACGTGTCATATTTAGGGACCGGGGTAAAAGAGTAGACAGCCTGAATGCCGAAAAAATCGAGCAGCCAAACTTGTGGCAAATTCTTCTACTACTAGCCGGCCAAGTTGCCCAAACTTTGGTTTGATGATACAGTTTATTATGGATTAGCCAATAAATCAATGTAAACACTTTTGACATTTTTGTTCAGTGTTTCCTCAATATCTTTGATTTAAGGCTTTAATAATGTGCCATAACAATGTAGCCTTAGGTTTTTTATGTTAAAATGGCTTAATTTGGGGGCATTCCAAATAAACATTGATTCCAAATAAACATTGATTAATATGACTGACGTGATGGCCGACGGTCAGCAGCGTCGGTGTGATGTGAGAATGTTTGCCCGCATTAAACCTATGATTTATCACACTACGGATGGAGAAATAATAGTTGAAGACGAACTGCTGAATTTTCTACTGATTAAGTCGAGAACACTTGATCAAGACAATATCATAAAGATAGTTAAGTCCAGTTTCAGTTCTCAAAGGATTGAAGCCTCGAAAGCTGTAATGGCAGAGCTGTTTCCTGATAGCAAACGATGGTCCTCTCACAGGGGAGAGAAGAAAGACGAAATCTACGTCAAAATGTGTTTGGCTGTGTTCAAGGAGAAAGGGGAACTACCAAGATTTGTGTCCCATTACATTGATGAACTACCTCCCGTTTCATTCAAACATGTGGATGTTTCAGCGTTGCTTGGAAGAAATCAGCAGATTAATATCGACATTGATCTTCTGAAGACTTCCCTTACCTCGCAGGCGATCGCATGTGAGAATCTGCTGGAGGTATCAGGCTCCCTAAACGAGCGACTGGTGGTGGTGGAAAACCCCAATGTAACTGGTCCCCCACCAGGCAATGGCTTCTCTCTTCTTCGGTCTGCGGAGGACCCACTGGGCAACGAACCTGCTGCACAGGGCCCAAGCTTGGGCTTGGCTATGGTGGAGACGGTGGTAAAGCCGGGAGGGCTTCCTCCTGCTGTCCGCAAAATCTCGCGTTGGGATCTGGAGCGGTTGGAGACAGGTGAATCCCCGGGCTTGTCCCCTGCTCAGTGGAGTGAAAGAGCGCCGGAGGAGACTGAGCACCCTAGCTGGAGTACTATGGTGAGTGACGGCCGCAAACGGAAGGCAGTGCCAGAGAACTCAGCTCACCGGTTTACTACAAAGTCTCTTGCTGTGAAACCCCAAGCCAGACATGCACGGAAAAAGTCAGGTATTACTGGAACTGCGGTGATTAACAACGAGGAACTGTCTACTGTAAAAACAAAGATGGTCAGTGTGTTCGCCATGAAATTTAAGATGGACCTTCATTCTGATACTCTGCGTCTCTTCCTGCAAGGGAAGATGAACCGCGAGGTGAAGTGCAGGAAAATCGAGACGCCACACAGCAGATTCAGCTCCTTCTGTGTTACAGCTGAATGGAACAATTGGAAGGAGATGAATGACCCCCAGTTCTGGCCAGATGGGTCAGTTGTCAGACAATACTTCGAGCCTCGCCGCCCAAGAGGAGCAACAGGTGGGGCAATTCTACCTGAGAGATCTGCAGGGGGGATTTCTTGCCCTGCAGCGAGTGAGGGTCTGTCGGGCCCTGGTGCAGGTGTGTCAGGCTCCGTAGGCGAGTCAATGGAGAAGCCCAAGGTAACTCTCAGTCCCAATGGGAATGACACAGACTCATAATGCGCGTTGTGTCGTACAATTCTCGTGGCCTCAGAGTTGGTCACACGGCTGCTGACAAGGCAAGGCGGCTGGTTGTGGATACACTGTTTGAGAATTGGGATGTTTTTTTGTGTATTCAGGAGACCTGGATGGCTAAACAGGATTTGGACAAATTAAACTCTCTCCACCCTAACTTTCATGGTGCGGGTGAATCCACCACGGACTTCAGCACAAAAATCGTCCGAGGTAGGATTGCTGGAGGAGTGGCGATTCTATGGAATGTAAAATACGACTCCATGGTTAAAGTTTTACGTTTACGGATTGGGCCATTGGGCTAGAGTTTAATTATAATGGAAACAGTTGTTTTGTTCTCAATATTTATACTCCATATGAATCTAATGATCATATTGATGAATTTGTGAGCAGGCTTGCATTTGTTCAATGCTTCATCGAGGATAATGATTCATCGTGCATTTATGTTTTGGGTGATTATAATGCAGACCTGTCAGATAACAACTCTCTGTTTGCTAAACATATGTTGAGGTTCGCTAGCAACACTAACTTAATAATATAAAAAAAAGTAAAGTGCTCCTGCCTGACTCAAGCTACACTTATGTCAGTGAATCATGGAATACGACGTCGTGGCTAGATCATATTTTTTCCACTGCTGATGCTCATGCTTCATTGGAAAATATTGAGATTTGTTATGGGTTAGCCACCTCTGACCATATCCCCATTGCCATGGTATTAAATGTGGACATCGTTCCCAAGCTGGTTAAGCATGAGGTCAACAGCGATGTAAAGATAGAGTGGGATAAATTATCTAATGATGTTGTCAGTAAATATTGCTTCAGGTCTGATGAACTTTTGAACAAAGTATATCTGCCTATGAATGCCATGTACTGTACTAATGTTAACTGTGATGACTCCTTACATGGTGCACGTTTGTGTGATATGTACAACGATATAGTTAGAGCTCTTCTTGAGGCTAGCAGGTGTCTATTCACTCATCCCAGGAAGGCTAAGAACATCAAGCCAGGATGGAATACATTTGTAGCTAGGCACCATGCTGAGCCCAATGCAGCCCATAGGGCTTGGGTAAATGCTGGTAGGCCCAGGCACGGACCGGACCTTAATTATAAAAAGAAAATGAATGCTAAGTATAAATACGCTCTGCGCTATATAAACAGACAAGAGCAGGTGCTGAGTGCTCATTCTATGGCTGATAATTTGCTTAAGAATGATATTACTAGCTTCTGGAAAGAGGTAAAAACCCTTAATAGGGCTAAAGCAGCTCTTCCATGCAGCATAGAGGGGGTAACTGATGTAGTGGCAATAGCTGACCTATGGAGGCAGCATTATGCAGAACCCAATGAGGTTCTCAGTGCTATTGGGCAACTTGCAGGAAAGAAAGCTAGTGGCCTGGACAACATCCCAGCAGAGCACCTAAAGTTAGCTGGCCCCAGGTTGGCAGTGTTGTTGTCTGTCTGCTTTACTGGGATGGTGACTCATGGTATATTGCCAGACTCCATGCTGTCAGTAGTTCTTGTCCCAGTTATCAAAGACAAGGCTGGAAAAATCGGAAGTATCGATAACCATAGACCCATAGCACTTGCCAGTATTCTCTCTAAAGTGCTAGAAAGATTAATCCTTGACAGAATGAGTGAATACTTAACCACCACTGACAATCAGTTTGGCTTTAAGCCCAAGCATAGTACTGACCTATGTATTTAAGCTCTTAAAGAGGTAGTTGACACATATAGAATGCAGGGCTCTACTATGCTTGTAGGGTTTATTGATGCATCCAAAGCATTTGACCGTGTCCACCACTTTAAGCTGTTTAATAAGCTCAAGATTAGGGGTGTGCCCAGTAGCTTAGTACGCATCCTAGTTTACTGGTACGCAAACCAGAGCATGAGAGTAAGATGGGGGAATATCTTATCTACCCCTTTTAAAGTTGGTAACGGGGTCCGGCAGGGCGGTATATTATCCCCTGCCCTGTTTAATATCTATATGGACGACCTTTCCAGGCAGCTGGGGGGATGCAGAACTGGTTGTATGATAGGTGATTCCCTGGTCAACCACTTTATGTATGCTGATGACCTAGCTTTACTATCCCCTAGTAGCAGCGGGTTTCAACAGCTGTTTAACATCTGCTCTAATTATGGGGTTGATTTTGATGTTCAATATAATGCCAAGAAGAGCGTGGTAATGGTCTGTAGAACTAAGGATGATATGGATATTAAGTTCCCTGCTTTTCAACTTTCTGGGCAAACTCTGGGGGTGTCCAATAATACCAAATACTTAGGGCACATTATTACAGACACATTGGAGGATGATGCCGACATGTTCAGACAGAGTAGAGTGCTCTATGTCCAAGCTAACATGCTGGTTAGAAAATTCCACCACTGTTCACTTGACGTTAAAATGAATCTGTTTAGAGCCTACTGCACCCCTCTCTATACAGCTCCACTCTGGGTGAATTACAAGAAAGAGAGCTTGCGTAAATTGAAAGTAGCCTATAATGACTGTCTTAGGATACTCCTGAAGAAACCCAGGAGTACTAGAGCCAGTGAGCTGTTCTGCAATGTGGGTCTAACCACCTTCATGGCCTTGTTGAGGAATCTTACTGTTAAGTTTATGAGTCGGCTGGACCGCTCTGTAAATGTTATAATTGACATGATAATAGACCCTGGCTGCAGCTCTGTCAAGTTCACCTCTAAGATCTGGGAACACTGGCATGAGTGCCTTTTTTAGCCCTTCTTTCCTTGCATATTGCTATTTAATGAATTATTTGTATGTATTGTTTGTTTTTATGTGTTTTCTCTCTACTATGTGGGCCTTGAGCCTGTAATAAAGTTTATACATATATAATATGACTGCGATCAAATCAGCATATATACGTCTGCCACGGGGGTGCCACGCCTCAAAATCTCCTGCCAGCCTCTTGTCACCCCATGAATATTTTTCAAGATCCGCCCCTGAGTATTTCTTGTGTGCAAAGAGAAGCCTAACCCCAAATCTGAACTCTGGGTAACACTTGGCTTACGTAAACAAGGGGACCTGGGCTTCACCACTATCTTACTGGAGGCCATTAAAGAGTTAATCATATAGTCAGGATTGCAGGGGTCAGAGAGCGCACACATGCACACACTCAAACACGCACGCACACACGCGCGCCAGGTCTATGCAAGGGAGCCAATGAAGAAGAGCAATGGGACATTTGCATGCTTTTGTCTTAGCCAATGACTGTAAAGAGCTGGGCTGCTTAACTTGCTAGCTAGCACAACATGCTAGCAGACAAACTTTGTAGCACAATGGCGTGTGATGTTTTTGTCTCCTTGTGGGTCGGCCGCAAGCAATAAAGCTTTCTTAACTAGTTCACCGACTGACTGCAATGCTTGATAGATTAATATTTCTGACAGTGGTGAAGGAGTTGGCTAAGGCAGATCCAGAGTGCCTTCAGAAACTTCAACAGAGTACCCGCCTTCAAGGAAGTTAACGCTTGTCAATGGAGTGAGCCCAGACTCTCTGTACAAATGAAATGTACGAGAGTCTGGTAAGACCAGGCTAACGTCTTACTACAGGTGAAGAAGAAATGGAACAATCCTATGTGCACAAAACAACTGGAACATTCTTCTCCTTTTCAATGACTGGGCATTACGAGAAGGAGGGTCCATCAACCTCCACAGCACAGATTAACAGTGAGATGTTCAGTAAATGCCAGGTTAGCAAAAGGTTAGGAAAACTGTAGAATGTCATGTCATCCGTATGTGTTATATGGCTTCAACAACAATCAGGTTGATGAGGAAAGAACACCCCATGTCTGCCAGTTGCTTCAGGTTGCTTCAGTTGCTTCAGCTAGACACACAGGAGAGAAAACATATCACAAACTTATCCACAAAGCTGCTGAGACCAACTTTTGGTGGGAATGGGGAGATATTTTGAGCTAAAATAAAGGATGGGGTTGACCTTGTTGCTATGGATAATGTCAACATACTTACTAACAATGCCCACAGTGATAGGGGGATGGATCTCTGTCAATTATTTAATCATTGAAATATTGTATAACAAGGTATTATGGTAATAATAATGTTAAGTTTTAGACATACATTTTTTTCCATATACAAATGAAGATGTTCAATTGTAGGTTGTGTCACTAATTAAATAAGTGTATATTTAGCTCATTGTCAGTCTCTTACATGTGCATCTCATAAACAAATAGCGAAAACGCATAAAGTCTGCAGAGAGCATATTGTTTGATGCTGTAATGTGTTCTGCTGACGGATGGCTGAGGTATAACAAGTTCTTCTGCACTTAGCTGCAGTTTCCCTGTGGCCAAGTAGCCTAAAGTTGTCAACCTTGATCTCCAGTGTTACTGGGTTGTTTCTGTAAGTGACCTTATCTCTGATAACTCTGCTACAACCTGTACCTGACAATACTATTTTTAACCTCATTATTTTTAAGCTCATTATCATAAACTCTCGTTTCTAAAATGTCTTATGTTCCCAGGCGGATTGACAGCAACAGACATTTTAGTATGGCTTGACTATCCCTAACTTTTCACAGATTTAGGAGCTGGTTTTAGTGCTGAAATGCTTTGTGAAATACCATTAGAGGAAAAAATGTGGAGTCCTAAAGTTAGGACTTATACGCCCATTATTTTAAAGAGTTTCTCTGAAATCAGCAAGTTAGGGGCTCGTTTTAGCCTTGAGATGTTTTGTGAAAACGGCTCCAGATCTTTTGCTGAATGGCTGAAGCCTATACGATGCAAGTACAAATATACCTGGGCTGTTTTACTTTTAGTTACCTGGCTTCACTAAGCCTAACCAGGGTTTTTCATGGCTCAGAATGGGCCTTTCACGGCCCGCAAACTGTAAAGGTAATAAGTTACCTATGCTAGAAATCTATGCATTTTATTGTTATTTATGACCATTTGATAAACATTTTTTTTTATTCCTGCTTGAATAAATGAAACCCCATAAAAAAACTGGTTTCAAAAAAGAATTGTGCAGTATTACATTGGAAAGGGTGGAGGGGAGTTACTTTTAGGTTAATGGATGTCTTTGTCCATGATGTTGCTGTGCTTAACTGCATGGCTAGGAAGGATGAGGGATGTAAAGCAAATTCCTTGTTTGTGTACACTTAAATGTAAATAATAATATATGAATAAACCTGATTCTAATTATAATGTAAGGTGAGCATCATCCCACTGCTAATCAAACAGAAATCAGACCATGTACTGTGCTGTGTTGTACTGTAGTGTAATGTTCCGTAACAACTAGTAAAAGAGCATCGTCTCACATCTACAACTCTGACATCACTGTCACAAGGAGGCGTCACGTTCAGATCACCCGTTGTGAACACGTTTACAAAAACAGATGCCGTCTACAGTGACAAATGAAGTGTGTCCAGCTGATGAGGCGTGTTGAGGCCTGTTTGCTCCGTTCATTGTGAACGTCTCCCAGGAGACGACCATCAGTTCAGGGAAGGTGTTTGTTACCACGGGCTACGGCATCATCCTTCCCCACAAGACCTCCAGCTGCAAATGACCCTTAGAGCTGGCTCTGCTACAGCTGGTAGGAGACGGGGAGAGAGAGAAAGAGGGGGAAGAGAAGGGGAGGAGGAGCAGTGGCTGTCTAACACAGGTACGCACAAATGTAGTCACAAATGTGGTCTGCCGTATGGTAATCAACACCGGGCCTGTAGTAAATATCCTAATTGAAACAGAGTAGCTAGGCAGAGCAGCGTGCTATCCTCATACCGGCCCTATCCATGCCTTTTGTAGCCAGGAGTTTAGTTAAAGCCTGGTGATCTGTTCGTAAGGTGCACTTTGTTCCCCATAAGTAGGTTCTCCAACGTTCTGTAGCCCAGACACAGGCTAACGCTTCCTTTTCTACCAGTATTTAGAGTATTTTCTCTCAGCTACACTTAGTGAACGAGAAGCAAAAGCCACGGTTCTTTCGGAGTTGTGTTGGAACAATGGTGGGCAGAGATGGGTCAAACAGAGCAAGTGATGAAGTAGTTTTACCCGCTGGCAGCTGTTGAAGCCTATTGATTATTGGGCAGGGTGGCAGGCATATGTGTGGTATCCAGGGGCACTCAGGAGAAAGGCCTAGGTCTGAGCTGTATTGTCTGCACAGCAGAAACATGTCCTGAGTCTCAGTAAGGAATGTGGAAGCAGGATTTTTGGAAAGTTTAGAAGAGGCCAGCAGCAGATATGATGCCAGAGGAAAATATAATGTTCTCGAAGAAAAAAGGGGGGCCAGGGTGAGTCAGCATTATAGGAGACTGTGGTGTGTGCTTGTGTCTCGAGAGAGGTCATTTGCCAATGGTTAACGTCTGGGAAACGCTCAGAACCAAAGTAATTTAAACTCAGGGACGTCATATCTATGTTCCTTTGGGGAGAAAAATAGGGGTCTTGCCAAAGTTTAGAAGGAGAAACCCATAGAGCAGAAGCCAGAGAAGAGGGCCAGGGCTCGGAGTAGAAGAGGGCTGGGGCTTGGAGGAGAAGGGGTGAACTGGGTTTGAGGAGAGAAGGGAACATAGAGAGATGTTTTTAGTGGATATTAGAGTTAGGGGATGCGCACGCATATTGGGTTATCTAAGACAGGTTGGCCTTGGCCAAAATACGTGGGAGTAGAACCTTCTGGAAGGTTCTAGAACATTGGAGGAGGTCAGAAAGGAGGTTATGGAGCAACAGCTCATGGGTTGGATCCCTCTTAAAGGGTGTTGAAAGAATAGGTCCTTTTCGTAAAAAAAAGAATCTCCCACTTCCATTTTAAGTATACTGGAAGTTTTTTGGGTGTTTGGACTAGGTCCATGAGGCTTTGGGAAAACATGCAGAACGAAGCTCATCATGAGCAAACTCAAAGCAGTTCAATCAACCAGGCCCTGTTCCTTTCTCAGAGTCTGTGAATCAGTGATGTGTTGGTTGTGGACGAAAGCACAGTCTCTATCTATGAGTACACCCACCCTGTTTCAAGTTCAGTTCAAGTTCAAGTCTTTTACTGTCAGATGCACAGAACAACACAGGGTCAGACTGGGCACTGAAATTCTTAGGACAAGACAACGCAAAGCAACCTGGCATAACATAACATATAAGTATACCAAACATAGATTACATATGTGATATGCAAAAATGTAGTAAATCTCCTAATATACAAATATGATACACTATTCAATACAGTTTACTAAACCTATAAATACCCATAATACACATAATTACCTATACCAACCTTATAAACCTATACTAACCTGAGACAAGTGAAGTACAATAGTGCAATATTGCTGATAGACCACACGCAGACTGGACTACAGTTTCTTTCCAAGGGGCATCAGGCGTCTGAATGAACATTGATATGGACATTGATACACTGTCGACACTCACACTACTCACTTTACAAACTGTAAATTCAGCTACTGGTTGCACTTTCAACTACTGGTTGCACAATCAGCAATATTGCACTAATTGTACCCTACTTGTCTCTTGGTTAGTATAGGTTATAGGTTAGTATAGGATATATGTGTATTATAGGATATATGTGTATTATAGGATATATGTGTATTATAGGTTTAGTATACCAACTGGACCATTGCTTGTTTCCGTTTGAACAATTTCATCAAGCCATTCGTGTTTAAAATAGTAAAACTGACCCTTTTTTTGGGCACCTGTAAAAGTAACGTTCCTGATTTTTGTTGCTAGTCAAAGCTTGAGCTGAGTGCCAGGGTCCTAGTTTTGTTAAAAGCGTGTAGCTTACAGTGACATTGAAACTTATGAAGTGGGCTTCGCCGCATTTGGCCAATCAACTGAACATTACTAGTTTTTCAAAAATAATAATAAAAAATCTGATTTTATTTTGTGCGCGGTCTGAAAAATGTTGTGCGCAGGTCCTTCAACTAGAGGGAACATTGTTACCTAGGTTCTGAGTACTTATTTGTCATGTTATGCCAGGTTGCTTTGCATTGTCTTGTCCAAAGAATTTCAGTGCCCAGTCTGACCCTGTGTTGTTCTACACATCTGACAATAAAAGACTTGAACTTGAACAAGTGTGCAGGCCCAGTATAGAGCTGAAAGAAGGGCCAGCATTTAGAAAAAATGAACAAGGATTCGCTAGGAAGGCTTTGGTTGATGTGAGAACACTGCAGGCAGCTGGACTGTCTCCGGAGGAAACCATGCTACTGAAGGAATCAGCAGCAATGCCAGGACTAGCATTAAGTGTCATGGCTAACATCGGCTATATGAATGAATGAGTAATCGTATGTGAGTGCAGAGTAACCAAGCATGATAAATAACTGAAATATAAATCTGTCAAAACAGTGGTTGTGTGCTGCTGCATGAACGCACGATGCTATTGATGTATGAGGTAACAATCTGTGTTCTTGTCTAATAATATGCTATTGATGTATGAGGTAACAATCTGTGTTCTTGTCTAATAATATGCTATTGATGTATGAGGTAACAATCTGTGTTCTTGTCTAATAATATGCTATTGATGTATGAGGTAACAATCTGTGTTCTTGTCTAATAATATGCTATTGATGTATGAGGTAACAATCTGTGTTCTTGTCTAATAATATGCTATTGATGTATGAGGTAACAATCTGTGTTCTTGTCTAATAATATGCTATTGATGTATGAGGTAACAATCTGTGTTCTTGTCTAATAATATGCTATTGATGTATGAGGTAACAATCTGTGTTCTTGTCTAATAATATCACCAAATATGCTGTCAAAAATGTATGCTTGTCTAACTCAGATAAGAGTGAAAGGGAATGCTGAAGGAATTCAGTTAAAAAGAAACCCATGTATACTACTGACTGCATGGTGAACGTTTAGTGAATGATTGTACTGAATGTATGAATAGGATATGGAGTCTGTAAATTAGTAGTTTTGTATGATAATACGTCAACACATTATAGAATAACAAGAGAACAATGGGTGGTTGCACTTGAAGGTACCAAACTAAGCGCTGAGGGAGGTACCCGATAGGACAGTTAACCTGTGAACTTAAAATATCATGTGTTGATGTTTAAAATAGGTTAGATAAGGGGTTATTTTAAGAAATAACTGTCAGGTGGAACTAATACATAAAAGTTACATTGTTTTTAATTTAAGGCTTAGTGAAGGTGCCCCAGCCCAAGAACCAAATTATATCAAAGGTGCATCAAATGTTATGAACAAATAAAACACGTTTGAGTATTTAACAATAATGCCATTTCTGTTCATCAGGGGTGCCCCACAGATCACAAAATAAAGAAATGAGGCATGATTGGGTGCTCCGCAGGAAGTGGAGTGCCTCTTGGCTTCCCTCTCTGTTTCTTTCTCTTTCTCTCTCTCTGTTCTTCTCTTGGATCCCAGTTGTAGGTGGAGAGTGGGAGAAGCCGAGACTGCAGGTTGTTTAAATGAAGTATATTGTCACAAAAGATGGTTTATCTTGAATAAAATAAAAAGGAATTACATAAATAAAAATAAATCATAAAAATTATATGCATATGACACACACAGTACAATGAGATCACTGAAATAAAGTGATCAGACCAACCCCCTGACGTCATACTTAGTCCTTCCTAAATGAATACACCTCATAATACCATTACACATTACATCACCTTAATATAGTTCAATCAAGACAATCATATATGAGATTTAAGCATTTATTGACCACGACATGGACATAGGTTTGACTTTGGCTGAGGACAGAGCCCTGGGGCACACCTGAAGTGACAGAGGAGGGAGTGGATGTAAAAGACTGTAATTAAATGAGCTGAGTGCGGCCAGAGAGATAGAGAGAGACTTCCGGTGTGAACCAGTCTAACATCTAACCACATACATACATGACATATGAAGCAGGGAGCAATAGAGATATAATCCCCCAACACGCCGCCATTCCTCCAGACTGTGTAGAGCGGAGCGCCGCTGCTCCTGAGCCACAGGAGGACCCCCTGACATCCCAGGATGAACTAGTGGCTAGTGTTACAACTTGTGTTTTTCTGGATGCGCGGGTAATGCTAACATTAACAATAACTAAAACTATGTGTGCATATCTGTCGTGTTGCATACCATCTGATGTGCAGTTTATCAAGCCGTCCCAAACGCACATTCCGTCCAGACCCGGTGCTGGACGGAAGGTGAACCTGAAACTGAGCCAAATACACCAACTATCTCCCCAGTACCGGCAGATAGCTACCCCTAGAATGCTGCCCCTCTTGCGCCCGTCAGCGAGCCCATCAAGATGTACGCAAAGGCAGCATGTACGCTGGAAGACGAGGATATGTTATCTAGTGAGAATGATGTCAGCAGGGCACCTGCTGTTCCCTGGCCGGTATCCAGGGTATCTCCGCAGATATCTCGACTTGGACGCTGGATTCTGATCGATTGCTACCGAATCAGAGCACGTCTGCGGATCACCAGTGCTGAGCCAAGATCTTCCGTCGACATTCTACCATGGTTGTGATCCGGTAGCCTCTCATCCATACCGGGCAGATTACAGCTACCTCTAGAGACCCATTCCTCTAGTGCCTGTCGGCGACCCCAAGGATGTATGTAAGGCACATGTGCATGTACCATTTACATGTATTCATTTAGCAGACGCTTTTATCCAAAGCGACGTCCAAAGAAGAGCTCCTTGGAGTCCAGGGCATCTCTAGAGATATCTCGATTCAGACACTATGGATTCGGATTGATAGCTACGTATAAACGTTGCGTACGCACAAAAAGCTTGCGTACAATGGTTTTCACGCACACTTTGTGATGTATAAAGAATTACTTGACGTGAGAATGTGCGGGCCGTCACGGAAACTTGAGCAGACGTGAGAATGTGCGGACCGTCCGTAAAGTCTTGTCTGGCTCTGTAACATGGCGAATTCTAACTGAAAAGTGCAGAGACTCACCAAAAATTACAAAATAAAGTTTCCACTAGTACGTTTATGACGTTGACTATTCAAAAAACATAAAAATGTACGTTTGATCATTAATGTGGATGATCATATTAAAATGCCAAAACCCAAAACGGGAAATGCTATATAGCCTTCTGTTTATACCGCCACCACTTAATAACTTCTGTTGATCTTGAGGCTGTCAAACGAACGACAAAATCATGCTGTTACGATGCGCCACCACTAATTTCTTCATTTAAAGTTTTATATCGGACCATTTCTTCTTAATTTCTGCCATGGTCCGGTTCTCTGAACCCACAGCATTGATGGCCCTATAATAATAATGATAATTTTATTTGTAATGCACTTTACATTTAGCTAAATCTCAAAGTGCTGTCTTTTGTCACTAATACCTGATGACAGGCCGCCAAACAGGACACATTTTCTCGCCTCCACCTCTGTTGTCAGAACCGCGATCTCACAGTCACCATATTTCTTCAAATAAACGCTGCAGCGTTTAACTTTCATTTTTGGTGCTGCGTTTCTTCGAGGGCGACGTTTATTCGAATAAATACGGTAATTCAGACAACGAAATGACCTCAGGAGCGCATGTATAGTCCATCTGCATATTAATTTATGGGAGGAGGCAAGGCGGGGCCAGTGGCTCGTTCACGTGCTGTCAATCTCACGTTGATTGTGATTTATAAAGGAAAGGTGCGCAGGACCTGGCGTACGACCGGTTTTATACATGTGAATATTTTTGAGCGTAGGTACTTTTCGAGTTTTGTCCGTACGCCATCTTCTGGTATGAAAGCTGCGCAATCCCTTCATACATGAGGCCCCAGGAGTCAAATGGCTGAGCGGTGCGGGAGTCTGACTAGTAATCAGAAGGTTGCCGGATCGATTCCCCGCCAAGCCAAATGACGTTGTGTCCTTGGGCAAGGCACTTCACCCTACTTACCTCGGGGGGAATGTCCCTGTACTTACTGTAAGTCGCTCTGGATAAGAGCGTCTGCTAAATGACTAAATGTAAATGTAAACCCGCTCCAGTTTATCTGGGGATAATGACCCCTGCATGGAAATGCTATCTGGTTGAATGCCGAGAAATTCCAAAAAGGTGAAACGGCCCTACGGTTTTCTCAGAGGACGCCAAACGTGTCCCTCAACACCAAGATGCAGCGGGCTGGCTGCGTTCAGCAGGTGAAAAATAAACGGTAACTTGTGCACGTTCACCAGGATCAAGCATTGTGCCTCTGACAGCGTGTCAAATATACGCGGGCTGCTGTGGCAGCCGAACGCCAACCTAACCAAGAAGTATAGCTTGCCGCCCCACCTAACGCCGAATGGATGCCACTGGCATCTGTTTGCATGTGGCAACGCCTATGGGACTCACTCTGTACGGGGAGCAGGGGGACACGACGAAAGGTCCGATCATGAACCCTTTAGCCACTTCCTTCTTGACAAGCACATCGACGGCCGCCGGCAGTTTGCAGAGTGTGACACTCATTACTCATTACAGGTAAACAACACAGACCAGCAAGAAACTCGTGCACCAAACCATCGAGTAGCCTGATCAGCGGTGCGAACGCCGTCTTCGGGCACAGATTCACCATGTGGGCCAGCAAACCGCACATGGAAGACATTGGCATATGCCCGGTGAACACCCTGCTGACCAAATCGAGATCGAGCAAACGGACAATGAACTTCTGAATGTACAACTCGGCCTTGGCAGAAAAGCATTTGTGGTATTCAAAAAACAGAGTACCGCCATAACGCATCGCTAGATCGGAAACCAATGCCAGAGACGCATCAAACTCAACACGATGCTCGGGGTAGGCCTCGCAAAGGATGTTACATTTAGTCATTTAGCAGACGCTCTTATCCAGAGCGACTTATAGTAAGTACAGGGACATTTCCCCGAGGCAAGTAGGGTGAAGTTCCTTGCCCAAGGACGCAACCTTCTGATTACTAGCCCGATTCCCTAACCACTCAGCCACCTGACTCCTCATGTTGCGCTGAAAGCCACATAGAATTCGGCCAGACAGGTTCTTAGACATCCTGGGATCACTCCCTGTGAGGAACAGAGACATGTCCCTGCACTCGACCACTCGACCACTGCTGTGCCCCCCGGAGCACAGCAGAATCTTGACCAAGTTAACGTTGGTACCTGCGAGGATTTGGCTGCTCAGATGGTCAAGAGGTGCCCCGTTTCCCCTTGCCTTTCCCTGCCGGGCGCTCTGGAGAGCGGAAGGAGCGGCCTCGATGAGAACAGTTTATCATGGTTGTATCCCCTGGGAGGAGACACACCCCTGTCATAAAGGGAGTCGAGGATACGATGGACTGGCCAGTCCTTGATGTTAGCCGGTCTCATGGCCAGACGCGAGCTGCGTCGAACCTGGCTATTCCCATTGTCACTGACTTCCTCAGAGGGTGTGTATCTGGGCGAACGATCGGAACCTCCCCAAACTCCCCCAACAAACAGGCCGCCTCCGGATCAGAAGAGTCGGACGTGGCAAAGCAGGAACACAACACTACCAACAGACGCAGGACCAGACACAGCATTGGCAGCAGCACTGATCATACAACAACCGGGGTGAGTGTGTGCGTATCCGCGCGGCCT
This sequence comes from Hypomesus transpacificus, assembly GCF_021917145.1. Classification (NCBI taxonomy): domain Eukaryota; kingdom Metazoa; phylum Chordata; class Actinopteri; order Osmeriformes; family Osmeridae; genus Hypomesus; species Hypomesus transpacificus. The sequence continues at coordinate 14,402,075 of NC_061068.1, read as the reverse complement.
TTTAATGCCGTCGTATCGGACATGGCCCAATGGGCTTGTGCTGGCTTACACACGTGTGGTGGTGAGCGGATGACGCGCGCTTCCCGATTGCCATGCCTGAACTAGCTTCGCTCATGCTAGTTGAGCAACACTCAATATCCGTAGCATTTAGAATCAATAAGCTCACATTCAGAATTAAGAATAAGAAACTAAGATCACGGATACTGTCAAAACTCAAAAATAAAAGGCGATTTTAAGAGATGATTCAACAAAGTTTGTCCACCAAAGTCCACCAAAAGTATGCTCTGTGAGCTTAAACAAGTGTGTCCAATAAACTGCGCATTGTCGCTGTCGCTGTTTCATAGAAGTCACCAACGAGACGATAACAAAACAAACTATTAATTGAAAATCTAAGTAAACAGATTATTTGCATTGGTTTTTGAGAATATGCAACAGCAAAACAATTGAACATGTTGGCACAGCTGTGACTGAAGTCACTTCAGTCAGCTGCGCCAATGCGCCACATTATTTACGTTATAAATAGCAGAGGATCCAATGATAACGGATCAATCTCTCTCACTAATGGACTAGGTGCGTTCGACATGGACTGCGGCTGCATGAAACGACCGGCGAGAGTGGCCGCTTGCAGTCGGGGAGGAGTTGAAAACGGCTCTGTGAAGTCGGAAATTTCAGCTTCTCATGGTTTGCTGCGTTGACGTCAGTCACGGCCGATTAAGCGCTGTTTGCTTACTTTACTCTATTTATAATTAAACGTACTCTTTCCATTAGTGAAGAGGCGGAGTAAAATCCTTTCTTCCATAAATGTTTAATTCAATTCAACTGTTTGGTCCGGATTTGAGCATTGGCGAAACTGAAGGTGTCCGAATATTACAAAACACGAGTCAAAGTTGTCGTGTGTGAGTCTGGCCAATCATGAAATAGCTGTGTCGTCACTTGAACCCGAGCAGTTGCTCTTCAGAAAATGCGCTCGGCTACACAGCCGGCAATTCTCGAATCGATCTCACGGTACTTTGATGGCAACGTCACAGTGACGTGTCCTCGGCGCCGTCTCAAGTCGGACAAAAAGTCTAACCAGAATACACTGTTTCAAGTCAGCCGCCTTCAGCCGGCAGCAGCGCCGCATGAAGTCGGGTCATGTCGAACGCAGATATTGTCTTCCTTTAAGGCTCTCACGAGTTATTATCCAATCACAGGACACGTACATGTCAAGTTCAGCATAACCGTGCGTGTCCACTACAGCGGAGCGGCGTGGAGCGTCGGCTTCCAATCCATTTTCAATGAAACCGGGCGTTGACGCTTGTTTAGGGCATTGTGGGAGTGTATGCGAGTGTCAACACCCGGTTTCATTGAAAATGAATTGGAAGCCCACGCCCACTCGCCGCCCCCTCCGCTGTAGTGGACACGCACGGTAAGGCCTTCTAGTTGGCCTCGGTGTCGCCGACTTGCAATCTGATTGGCTATCTGAACTGACTCAGTGACTATGTCAATGACTATACAGGAGCCTGGTGGCGAGGTACAGTGAGGTACAGTAGTGCAATGTTACTGAAAGAGCAACCAGTAGCTGAAAGTGACAGTGTATAAGTGACTAGTGTGCAGTAAAACAATGTCCATATCAGTGTCCATTGAGAAGCCTGATGACCCTTGGGTAGAAACTGTTGTCCAGTCTGCCAGAAGGCAACGGGGTAAAGAGACTGAAGGATGGGTGGGAACAGTCTCTTAGAATCCTGCTGGCTTTCCTTAGGCAACGTGTGTGGTAGGTGTCCTGTAGGGCTGGGAGCCTCCTGCCGATGATGAACTCAGCAGAACGGACCACACTTCGTAGGGCCTTGCTTCGTAATTGCGCGTGCACCCTATTCTTAAGCAGCCCGAGAGGTAAAACATGGATCATACAATCCACCACGGCAAAAGCAATGCACACGGCCACGTGACTTCTACCAGAAAGAACGTTCCCTTCAAGCTTTGTACTATGACAGCTCCCCTCATCCTCCGCTTCATCAAAATGAGAAGACACGCCAGGATTGACGTGAACGATAGGCTACGTATGTCTAGGTCCTTTTTTAGACCTTTACTTCGTTGATAAAAAAACAGACACCCTCTAAACACATGCACATTTACTTTTTTTACATAGTTAAATGAATAGCCTACTACTAATCAATACATTACCCAGTAGCCTAACTTTATAACATGGTTGTTGTGTCGGGAAAATGGAGGATATGTAGCTTATGGATTTAGGTTAGTTTTGCAATTGTAAATTACTGTTAACAACTATATAGCTATGATAATTATACTCAGATAATTTAGATTGAGATAGGCCTATGCCTGATGCCTAAACATTTGAAATCACAAACTAGACTAGCCATAGGCTATGTTTAACGTGGCGTGTATCAAATCATTGTTCATTATCGTTTAATGCATTAGGCTAAATGTTGTAGCCTATGTAGGCTATTTAAGTTGATTTTCAATGTTGAACATATTGAACTGATGAGATTAAGAAAATGAGAATATCCGTGGTAAATTATCGTTTTCCCGTTGGGTTAGTGTTACAGGAAGGTCTGGTTAAGCACCAAGTCACGCTAAGCCTGACAGTTAGTCAGACTAACTGACATAAGTCTGGTTTATTCGGTAAACTTGCTTTATGGAACAGGCCTCTGATCTTTTGGAGGGAGGCTGAGGCCTATACAATGGAAGCAAACATTCCTGAGAACAACCTGCAACGCACTCAGGTTAACTACTATCCATGTTGCTTTCCCGGTTGATGAAAATTGATGAGAAATAAGTACTTTTTTTTACAAAAAAATCAAATCCAAATTCATTTGTGTAGCCCTTTTTACAAGCAATGTCACAGAGGGCTTCACATATGCCCATAGAACTGCCCCTCAACCAACCTAAACCCTCAAGGAAGACAACGAAAAACTCCCAGAAAAACTCACTAGAGGAGAAAAAATGGAAGAAACCTTGGGAGGAGCAATTCAGTGAGAAATCCCCTCCTCCAGAGACGGTTGGTGAAAGAGAGGTGCAGAACACAGGCTTAACATAGTCATACAGCAGGGAAGTGTCAATGGGTGTTGAAGCACCAAAATCCAGGGTTCAACTGGAGTACCAAAAAGGTACCAACTTGAAGCTAAACACGGACGGCACTGTTTAAGTATTTAATTGTCTTTGTATTCTTTTTATTATTTACCAAACTAGCTAACATTGACTATCGAACAAGTGGAAACTTCAATTCGTAGAGTAGGCTAAATTGTTTTTTATTAGGCCTAAATACAAAACTTGCCATGTGACAATATTAACAAAGAGGTTTCTATATTACATCTTTAGAAAACCTACCTCTTACCTGTCCTCTATCTTCATGTGACAATCTTATATTTTGATCAGTTTGCTGTCATGCACTGTAATATTATATTAATGTAAGTCCAAATATATGTTTGTAACACAACAAGGATAGGTAATTCAAAACTATATTTGTTTATAATTATTTATTGTGTACATGTACTATGACTACATACATCCCTGGAACTCAATTAAAGCTGCATGTACAATGCTAGGCCTATATAAAGCCTTTATTATATGGCAACGACAGTACAAGCGCTCTGATTGGCTAATGGGTAGTCATGCCAGCCTCGTATTGACCTCATCGCCGGTCCGCGGTCTGATACGGATTATTATTGCCCTCCTCTGACATCATCTTCACAATAAGCGATATCGAGGAGTCAGCTGAGTTTTAGTATCCAGACAATACTGAAGACATCAACGGCGACAAAGAAATTGTTAACTTTCTAAAAGAGTCATTATTTGTGTTGGAATTAAAGCCATTTTAGCAGAACCGTGTTGTCCGCTTTCTATCAAAAGTAATTTGGTGCTAGGGAACACCTGAAACACACCGTTGCCTACCATTTATTTTCATTTACAAAATGAAAAGAGCTAAAAATGACATATAATAAATAAACAACTTACTAACCTCGACCGTTCGGTCATACCTGTAAATATCAAACCTCGGCTTTGCCTCGCTCTGTCAATCTTTGTAAAAAATGAACATAGAAACTTAAAACTTGTTGCACATTCTTATACTACTATCTGAACAAGTTGTCCAACCTTGGGTTTGGTGATAGAGATAAGGATAACTTGGTCAGGGACAACTTGGTCAACTTAATGGACAACTTGGTCAGCTAGGAGTAGAAGAATGTGTTCATTTTTGCCAAAATTATTGAGGAACACTGAAATATAGTTTTTTGTTGATCTATTGGCTATGGGTTAATCAATAATCATCTTTATCACCAAACCAAAGCTCGGACAACTTGTTCAGATAGTAGTAGAAGAATGTGAAACAAGTTTGAAGTTCATGTGGGCATTCTTGACAAAGATATTGATGAAATTCTGGAGATTTTTTTTTTATTGATTATTTGGCTATGGTTTCATCAATAATCAACTTTATCACCAAACCAAAGGTTGTACAAATTGTTCAGATAGTAGGCCTAGAGAAGAATGTGAAACAGGTCTAAAGTTTCTGTGGTCATTTGTGACAAAGATATTGAGGAAACACTATAATATTGGATTTGTTGGCTATGGGTTAATCAATGATCCACTTTATCACCAAACCAAAGGTTGGACAACTTGGTCAGATAGTATTAGAAGAATATGAATCAAGTTTGAATGTTCTGTGGTCATTTTTGACAAAGATATTGATGAAACATTCGGACTGTCTACTCTTTTAGCCCGGTCCCTAAATATGACGCGGAGCCTGAACAGAGGTACAAATATGAATGTCTGTTGAATGTTGAATATGAAACTGATTTCACCTCGGTACTGTATTACCTTCATAATGATTTGTGTTTTTGCAAAAAAAACATTTGGGCGATAACACCGGAACAGCTTAACTTGTTTACATCCGGTAAGAAAGAACGCGCGTGAAGGAGAAAGCTAACTTTATCGAACCACAGTTTTGTAAATTAAACGAGGTTTTTAACCACCAAAATGTCTCAACTAAATGTGTTGAGGAATTTTATCAATGAGCGATTAACAACGTCAGCTTTAGAGATATTCGCGGCCGCTGAAAAAATGTTTGCCGAGTTCGAAGAGGAGATTTCTCATTCAAAAGAGAAGAGCATACAACTGCAACGCTTGTTGGAAATTGTTACTCAACCTGAGATCAAGCTTCACCGAACAGGTTCGATTAATAACAACAGTTGATTATAATCTGCTATATCTACATTCATTATGTCTTTAATTATATATATGTTCTAGCAAGGCCATACCAAGGTGTCGTGTCAAAATGAGGGTATTAAATAGAATAGTTAAAAACAGAATGGGGTAAGACCCGTTTCTTGCGATTGAGTGCTTACTAGCATAAAGCGTGTGTCCCTAGCCAGAGGTGTCATGTAACGAAGTACAAATACTTCGTTATCTTACTTAAGTAGAAATGTTGGGTATCTATACTTTACTGAAGTAATCATTTTTCAGCCGACTTTCTACTTCTACGCCTTACATTTTCACGGAATTATCTGTACTTCTACTCCTTACATTTGAAAAATAGCCTCGTTACTCCAATTTCAGTTTGGCTTGTTTTCATTCCGGCTTGTCATCAAAACACAAAGAAAAACTATCCAGAAAAATCGCGTCATCCGGATAGAGTGAATTTGATTGTGGTTGGATGAGAAGTATAAACATATACCATTCCGACACCCTATTGGTTAATACGTGATCCATCACCTCCACATGACACAAATCACGTCAAACTCCAGCAAGGAAATAGAAGACTTATGTAGCTTAGCGTATGAAGATGTCCGCGGCAGAGACTCAAGAAAACTCGAGCAAAATGTCCTAACCAAGCACCAGCGATGAGGTTGGTAGCTTGGAAGATTAGCCAACCCTTTTACATCCCTGGCCGTACCTGGGAGATTTTTTCATCATGTTAGATGCAAAAACAACTCCTTTTGAATGCGCTGCAAGCTCTACGCACACAAGTAGGCTACCATGAGCTACCCAGCTAACAAAATGACGTCCCCTGAACGTCCCCGAATGTTATCAGGACGTCGCAAGGAAGTCCTCATTGAGGTTTTTTTGTAGGGTCCCCTGAAGGTCCCGGGGACGTCGCAGACAAACGTCCACGGGACGTCCATGTAACGTCCTCATAACATTAAGGGGACGTTCAGGGGACGTTTGTCTGCGACGTCCTGATATCTTTTGCATACCAAATGCAGAATCAATTTCTCAACCTTCATTTATAGTCACATTTATGCATTTAATGGATATTTTTGGTATACAAAGTATTAAAAGCATATTAGCGTATACAGGGTTGTGTATACAATGCATGTCAGCGAATATGTTCTCAATAGTATGTTTCAAGTAGGCTACAGCCGAACCCTCGTTCTGTTTTGATCAATAGTAATCGAGTTGAAAAGCATGTCTTCTTGTCTGATCAATACGCAACTGTGAGGTGCGCGAATGGACAGAGTGGCCACTACCGCTGCGAGGGCTAGCCTGACGCTCACGAATACACCTGTACAAATGCAAATGACATTTTCACTCAAAATGCTAAAAAAAAGTTTGATTTACGATTTCCAACGCAGCCTCCATTGGTATTCTTAACCTGGAATGATAATAGATAGTGTAGTGTTTCCTCCGTGGCTAAATTTATGCCGCCACGGTATCAGAAATTAGGCTGTACAAAATGTTAGGCCGTCTATCAGCAGTGATCGTTGGAGTGCATGTCGGAGAATTGCACGGACACGTGCTTCACACCGCAGTTGAGATGGCGTGTGTGCGTGTAGATAATTCCTCCACTTCTGATTCACCAAATTCTGAAAAAGAGACATAATGAAACAACATTGAGTTATATGCTTTCATGACTTTGTAGATGAAATGTTATGTATGAACCTAAACCACATACATACCTTTAGAGCGATCTGTGTCAGGCCAACTGTTCAGATTCACTAACTTTGTAGCTTGGAGAATCCCTTTGGTCATGTCGGTGAAGTGACTTTGCAGACTCTGGCAGAGTTTGTCGAGCAGCTCAAACTTGGCCTTCATGACACGGTTTAGGACGCTGTCATCATTCTGGTGCTCCTTCATACAGGCTTTCAGCTTGGGCCCAAGTCTGTGGTACATTTACATTAGTAAGTTTATTTAAGATATTCAGCTAAGCAGCAAACACATTAACACGACTTTTCAGTTCTCTGACACTCACCTGGTTTTGTATTTTGTGAGCACTGTTTGGGTGGCTGTCAGGCAGCTGTGTACTTCAGCCACTGTGATAGCTGAGGTTTGAAGAGTCAGAGAGAGGCTGCTGAGGTGAGTTAGGCAATCATGCATGAAGTTGCAAAACATGAAAAATGCTGGATCCCGGCAGGTTTGGAAGTAGTGGCGTGCTTTGCTCTTCTGCACTGCATTTACCCCTTCAGCATCTGGTGACTGAATCTTATATATACAAATACAAAATCAATCAAAGCAATAAAGAAAAGTCATAAGTCAATGTAAAATTTTTATATAAGTGTTTTATAAGTGTAAGTTTGTTCGATTTATTAAATCACACTGAACAAATTCCTGACAGTAAACAGACCTAACCTTTTAACTTAACATTCGAGTTCTCTACACTGTTATTTAGCCTACCTGGTCTAGGTGCTGGGTATGTCCCTGGTAACCCCTCAAAAAATGGTCAATGGCCCTGAAGAGGTGAGAAACCCACCTGGTGCCTCCAACCCTAGTTGGTACAAGGGGATTCTGGCCCAAAATCTTGAAGCTGTGCTTTAGGTTTGCCCTGTTGAGAGCGCTTTTACAATAGAATGTATGCAGCCCTAACAGCACATCTTCAATCTGTTTTGCTATAGAGCAGCTCTTAATGGCATCCTTGAAAGCTAGTTCCAGGCGGTTTGCCATACAGTGAATACCCAGGACGTGCATGTTACTTCTTCTCAGCCTGCTCACTACTCCTTTACGTGTCCCTGTCATCACCGACGCACCATCAGTTGCACATGCCACCAACTTGGCCTGCCACTCTTCTCCGCTGACCTCTCCATCATGTTGTCTATTGCCTGAGCGATGTTCTCACCGTCTGGTTTCTCCGAATACTGTATCCCTACAAAGTGGACCTCCACCTTGCCTTGGTTGCACAAGCGCATATACAGCATTTCCTGTTCCATCACGGCAGTGTCAGTAGACCCGTCAGACATAATGGAGAGGAATTTCGCTGCTGCTATCTTTGACTGAAGGGTCTTCCTCTCAGCTGCAGCAATGTGCTTAATAAACACCCTGGCTTGCTTCCGATTCACGTATGTGCTACCTGTGCCAATTCCCTTTTTCTCATCTAATCTATAAAAAGAAAATGGAAAAATAAACAATGATAACTACAGTTATAAGTAAATATCGTACCATAGCACTAACGTTATAGGCTACTTTATGCATATAAACTAGCCTAGCTACTGACATTAGTTACATGGGCGCTATATTCTTCTGACCTTATTCAGCATTTAATCTACAATTCAACATTTCATAGACAAAAAAAAAAAAAACACTTACTTGCATTGCCATTCGCAATCTTGAAATGGCCTTCCTTTTTCGCGATTGCGTTGGCGTTCCTAATCAGTATTTTCATTCTATCCAACTGAGCCGTCTTCAGGCTGGTAAGTGCCTTCATGGCAGCCGTATTCTCCGGGGCTGCTTTTCCCTGTGCTCTCTTACCTGGATGTGGCATTTTGATTGCTCGTGGTCTTTTATAGCTTCCAATTTTAGGTTTTTAGTCCCAACAATAAAACTATTACTTTTAGCATCTTCTGAAGCGTGTTGACGACATTCGATGCAGTACATTATCAAATTTGTCTCGTCGTATACAAACCAATCTCGGGACTCCCCATTTTCTGCTTTTCTCCATCTTCTCTCTAAAATAACGTTTTTTGATTTTCGCGTCTTTGTCTACTGGCTCCTCCTGAGATGATTTCTCAGCGGACCACTTAAGGCCTGAAATGTAGCGCCACATTTTTTGAAAGTGCGCCGCCTCTAAAGTGTCCGGGTGAAACAGTATGCTATTTTTATTTACCGCCACGGTGGCCTGTAGGTGAAGCGAGTTTACCCGCCACAACATAAAATCACCCGCATTTGGCTGGTGGCGGGTGCTAATTTCCATCCCTGCGCACCACTATCGAAAGTATACTAACCTACTGCATCTCTGCGTGGTATTCAAGTTCAAGTCTTTTATTATCAGGTACACAGAACAACACAAGGTTAGCCTGGGCACTGAAATTCTTAAGACAAGACAACACAAGCACCTGGCATAACATAACATATAAGTACACGGAACACAATTTACATCAATGCTGAGCTTAAATAAGTGAAACTTCCTACATATACAGATAGCAATAAATATCGACTATACTAACCCTAATACTAAAACTTCCTAAATTACAGATAACAATAGATAGACTACACACTAACTCTAAATGCACAAGAACCTGTTCCAACCCTATAACCTATTCTAACCTAAGTGGAGTACAGTACAATAGTGCAATGTCAATGACCATACAGGAGCCTGTTGGCGAGGTATATAGATTGGGAACATATGCAACCAAAATGGTCACAATTTCAAGCCTGGGATGTTTAGCATACTAAGATCACCACAATTGGTTTGGTTTTAGCTGTCAGACATGTGTGTTGCATAATGACTACATTGATCACCAACCTACTCTTCTTTCCCCCAGATGTGCAGCAGCTCTCTCTCCCTAAACCCCAGCAGATTAAAGAGGAACAGGAGCTGTGGACCAGTCAGGAGGAAGAGCAGCTCCATGGACTGCAGTCTGAAACTACAGACTCCATGTTCACTTCTACCAGTGTGAAACACGACTGGGATCAGGAAGGCTTATCTGAATGTTCACATCTTGACCAAAGTGTTAAAGTGGAGAACAGAGAAGGAGACTCTCTACCCAGCAACACAACTGAGGAGCAAATCAAAGCAGAGCCTGAGGGACAAGACTATGCGGCACCAGAACCAGGCAGTGACTCTCAGCCCCTCTCTATTGTAGCTCCAGACTGTCCTACAGCTCAGAGTTTGGAGGAGGAGGAACATGGAGGAGTGCTGCTTCTTCTGAACAGGACACAAGACAGTGAGGCTCTGCCAAGGGAAAATATGCCAAAGAGACGTCACACAGGAAAAACAATACATCAGTGTCAAGAATGTAACAAAAAACTTTGTGGAAAACGAGCTTTGGTTTTTCATATGATGACACACACAGGAGAGAAACCTTTTCAGTGTCAACAATGTAAGAAACGGTTTGCTCAGAAGAGTCATCTGGTTGTACACATGAGGACTCACACAGGAGAGAAGCCTTATCAATGTCAGGAATGTAACAAATTATTTGCTCGAAGTGATACTCTAGGTGAACACATGAGGACACACACAGGAGAGAAATCCTATCAATGTCAACAATGTAACAAACAATTTGCTTTGAAAGGTACGTTTGTTGCGCACATGAGGAAACACACAGGAGAGAAACGTTATCAATGTCAGGAATGTAGCAACCTGTTTACACAACATAGTAGTCTAGTTGCACACATGAGGACACACACAGGAGAGAAACCATATCAGTGCCAACAATGTAACAAACAATTTGCTGTGAAGTCCATTCTTGTCGAGCACACAAGGACACACACTGGAGAGAAACCTTATCAATGTCAGGAATGTTGCAAACTATTTACTCAACGCAGTCATCTAGCTTCACACATGAGGAGACACACAGGAGAGAAACCATTTCAGTGTCAACCATGTAACAAACAGTTTGCTATGAAGGGTAATTTTGTTGCACACATGAGGAAACACACAGTAGAGAACCGTTATCAATTTCAGGAATGCAGCAACCTGTTTATGCAACATAGTAGTCTAGCTGCACACATGGGGACATACACAGGAGAGAAACCATATCAGTGTCAACACTGTAACAAACAATTTACTGTGAAGTCTATTCTTGTTCGGCACACAAGGACACACACTGGAGAGAAACCTTATCAATGTCAGGAATGTAGCAAACTGTTTGCTCACCGTAGTAGTCTAGTTGCACACATGAGGAGACACACAGGAGAGAAACCATATCAGTGTCAACAATGTAACAAACTATTTGCTGTGAAGTCTATTCTTGTTCAGCACACAAGGACACACACTGGAGAGAAACCTTATCAATGTCAGGAATGTAGCAAACTATTTACTCAACGCAGTAGTCTAGCTGCACACAAGAGGAGACACTTGGGAAAGAAACTATAACAGGCTGAACAATGTAACAAACAGTTTGCAGTGAAGGGGCCTATACTACGAATCAAAATATGGCATAAGCGAGGTAACTTCAGGTTTAACCCAGGGTTTTCTGTACTACGACGGTGGATCACTTGTTACCGGGGTAGATCGCCATGGTAGCACATGCTGAAGGCCTAACCTGGTCGGGAGCAGGTTAAGTTGAAGATCAGAGATTAACCGGAAGAAAAGCCCCGCCCACTAACTCATTCTTGACAATAACGTCGTCACCGTTCATAGAAGATCCTATGGAGTTTGGTGCGCGGATAGAGGTGCGCTCAGAAGAGCCAGAACATTTAGAGACCTACAAAACCCTTTCGCATTCCCTCATGAGTATCTTTATGAAATATATAGATTCTTAGCAGAGGGAATTACGTATCTGTGCCAGCTTCTTGAGCCGTATGTTGCCAATGCGACACAATGAAGTTGTGCACTCACAGTCCCACGGACTGTATGCATAGCGTTTCGTTATTTCGCTATGGGTACTTTTATAGTGGGTGATACGGAGAACCTTAGCAAGAACACGATCTGCCTCGCAGTTTGTAACGGATTCTCTTTGACCTATTGAGGAGTGAGTTCTAAATATTACCGACGCTTCCACCAGAGTGAGTGGTTAGCTAGCTTTAGTTAGCTTCCGTTACCTAGCAACCTAGCATAATACTCGTAGCAATGCTACTACCTGCTAGTGTTACTTGTTAGCCTCCTAATTGTAAATTTTGAAGCCATACTATAGCGTATGTCATATAATGGCGTGTCGTGTGTCTAGCGGCGCTTTCCGTGGAGGACGTTGAAGACATCTTTATATTCGGAACCGTGATTACAGGCTTTCTGCTGTTTGGAATAGGCGGTTGCTTTGTATATCGGAAAGTCAAGGAAACGGCTGCGGCCATCAAAAGCCCCCTTAGGCTGCCCGACATGATTGATTTGGTGGGTAGAGCTGTTGGAGCTCTGACTGAATTTACAGCGGAATATGGATTACAACAGGGATAAGTTTGCGGCTCTGCAAAGGAGGGTCGAGCAGTTGGAGACCTTCCTGAAGGGTGGACGTGAAAATTGAGTCGCGGCTACTCGTCAAAACAACTACCAATCTTATCTACTTTCGGCCCCGTAACCAGCTCAGGCCTTGGCCAAGGCCGTTGCTGGAAAACAACTCCCCTGGAGAGCGCTGAAGCGAGACTATCTTGCTCTTCCCTTCCCACTCCCCCACCATCAACATCTGTGGCTTGGTCTCTACCCGGGTCATGACCAAGGACGTCTCCTTGCCAACACTATCTGCATAGAGAGACTCGGACTGATTGTGGCCTAGGTCGAGGGCGCCAACCCAGACCTACTCACACACTAACTTTCACCTACTACAGATACCACCACCCCCCCACCCCCATCCAACGCCTTCGACTGCTTGTTTCCCCAGGGTGGCTGGCGGATCTGTGTCCAGCGCCTACCATTGCTGCAGGTCCAGATGCTGCTTGTCTACCCCCCCCTCTCCCCGTTGCAAGTGTCTTTGTAAATGTTGTTGGGCTTATGTGCTGAGGTTTTTGCCTGTTCCCACACTGTACTCCTCTAGGAGTATTGTCTGGGGGTTGCCTTTTTCTCTCCTCATGTTATGTTATGCTGTAACCTTTCTAGTTGTCGCCGAAAATGGCTGCCTAGGTAGGCTCTCCTGCCAAAGTAAATTCCTTGTCTGTGCAAACTTTCATGGCAAATAAACATAAATTCTGATTTTGATTAATGGATTGATGAAAAAGAGATATCTAAAGTAGCCTTTGTAAAAACTTTGAACTCTAATATGTTGACAAAATGAAACAAGGATTTTCACTCAATGTTTTGATTTCTGTTCGGGAAATGTATGCAAATGATATCATATTTTACAACTTAATGCATCATTTGCTCATTTAAACATGCATTTACAGGAAACTAGTAATGAAAACTATTAGGTCAAATATTGTTATCAACTGGGGAGGTTTCATGTTGATATGTTGTCCCTATTCACTGGGGTGTCTCCCCTCAACCCTTTTGTCCTTGTGTTGCTTTGACCCATTTTCTAATCATTTCCATATCAGAAATTGGGGTTTCTTTCAACCAAAACATTTCAAACCAAAAAGAACAATGTGTATCTGTACAATGCTCTTCACAAGTTAAATAAATGACAATTTCACTACTTTCATTGAATTTTGATGTTTCATTCACTTTTATAGCATTTAAAAAAATATATAAATAGGACATTGAAAGAGAGAAGTGGTGAAAAACCCCACAAAAGACTCCAAAGGCACAACAAAAAGGTATAAAAATACCAAAACGTAGAAAGAAGTTTAACAAATACATCCGCATGTGTTCTCCCTTCCTTAGGAACACAGAAAAATATGTCAGTGTAACTAAGTTTAGTGTCATTCATTCAGTCATGTGCTATCTCTTCTCGTATTCCAGAATTTCAGTCTCCAGACTTATTTTTTAAATTAAAAGCCTCTTATAATCGAGCTCCAGGGTTGTTTTATACTGGGCCCTTACATTGTCTGCTCCAACCTGAAACAAATAAAGAACATTGTCCCTTTGCAAGGCACATTTGGAGAAAGTTGGTGTCCATTTGACTACTGTGTTTCAAGGTTCATTGCTCATACCTTGTGTCTTTGTCTTGGCCTTGAAGTGGAGGCCCGCGGCTCATGGGGAGGAAGAAGTTCCTCTTCCTGCTGAGTTTAACACCATAGCAATTTAATCATTTTAGTCATATTTGAAATGAGCACTTTAAGGACTTGTGTCTTGTGTTGAAACCACCACCATTAGTAAGTCATTACAGACACTTCAATCACAGCCGAACGTTCACACACTCTCACCATCTGTGTTGCAAGTGGTAAATAAAACCCCCAAAATGAGCAGGCAGACAATTTCCTGATCATCTAGGACCTCCACTTGAGAAAGTAAATGGCATATTTGATCAATATTCAGCAACCACATATGGCATACATACTGGTGTATGACTATTAGTTTCACTGTTACCTCTGTATGGCACAGTGGGACGACAGTGGGTGGTGGCAGCAACACCACTGTATTTCCTGTCACTGCAGAGAACAGTAATACATTTCACTCCTACAATGTTCATAAATAATTGCCGAATGAACATGGTCACATAGATTACTTGAAACATACATATGTCTGGGCTTCCAACCTGCTGCCACTAGGGTCTGAAGAAATGCCCCCTTCCACTCCTTCCATCATGGGGTGACCCTGATAGCTGGAGAGGGCCAGCTCCTCGGCAGGAATGATATGTTGATGGCATGTTGATCTTGATTCGTAGTACAGGCCCCAGGTTGAACACATGAGGACACACGCAGGGGAGAAACCATAGCAATGTCAGGAATGTAGCAAACCCTTTTGTAAAAGTAGTTCACTGCATTTACACAGGAGGACACACAGGAGAGCAACTATATCAGTGTCAACAATGTAATAAAGACCGTATTCACAAAACATTTTATCTTACCACTAAGAGTTCTCTTAAATAGCAGTAAAAACCCATAGGTAAGAGTTTCCTCCCACAACATATTCACAAAGCACACACAATAAGGAGCCATCTTGAGCTAAAACAAAGGATGAGATTGACCTTATTGCTATGGATAAAGTCAACAAGCTTACTAACAGTGATTGGCTAACAGGGGGATAGATTTCAGTCAATTATTTGATCATTATCGCTAGCCGACTTTGTGGAGGAGCTGGACATGCTCCTCAGCGTCCTCCCGGATGATGGAACCCCCCTGATAGTCCTTGGGGACTTCAACATCCACCTCCAAGGAATGCAGGCCGTCGACTTCTTGTCTCTCCTGACTTCTTTTGACCTGATGCTGAGCACACCGGCGACCCACAAGGCAGGCAAACAGCTAGACCTCGTCCTGACACGTAACTGTGTCACTGACTTAACCTCTGTAACCCCACTGCACATTTCTGATCACTACTTTATCCAATTCTCTCTCTCCAACCCCTCCTACCTCCCCTCCCCTTGTAACTTTCCGGCGCAACCTCCGCTCCTTATCTCCCTCCCATTTCTCATCTATTGTAACATCCTCCCATTGACGAGTTCTCGTCCCACCCCACTAACACTGCCACCGACTCCTTGTTAACCACTCTAACTGCATCACTTGACTCTCTCTGTCCCCTGTCAACCAGGCCTGCGCGATCTTCTCCCTCCTGCCCGTGGCTTACAGATGTTAGTTGTGAAGAATGGTCCACGCTTCGGGCAGCTGAGAGGAGATGGCGCAATTCCAAAGACGGTCTGGACCTTGATAAGTATCAATCCCTCCTTAAATCTTTCTCTTCTCACATAACTGATGCTAAAACCCTCTACTTTCTGAACAAAATTAACTCTGCTTCAAACCCCCACAAGCTTTTTTTACCTTCTCCACCCTTCTTAACCCACCTCTCCCACCCCCTCCCTCCACCCTGACACTAGACGACTTCTTCCTCTTCTTTGAGAAAAAAGTGTCTCTGACATAAGCAGTCGGTTCCCTAAACCCACCTTTCCTACCCTCTCATCCTCCACGACTGACCCAACTAAATGTCTAAACTCTTTCTCTCCCCTGTCCGAGGCAGAAATCTCTGACCTCATTCTCTCTCATCGCCCCACCTCCTGTCCCCTTGATCCTATCCCCTCCCCTCTCTTTCAAACCATCTCCCCCTCCATCACAACTTTTCTTCTCCATGTCCTAAACTCCTCTTTTACCTCCGGCACCTTTCCCTCTGCCTTCAAACAGGCCAGAGTTACCCCTCTACTAAAAAAACCCTCCCTTCACCCTGCCATCCTCCAGAACTACAGACCGGTATCACTGCTACCCTTCTTTTCAAAAACAATTGAACATGCTGTATCTAACCAACTGTCAAACTTTCTCTCTCAGAACAACCTGCTTGACCCCAACCAATCGGGCTTCAAGACTGGCCACTCCACAGAGACTGCCCTTCTTTCAGTCACCACTGACCTCCAGTCTGCCAGAGCGGCTTCCAGGTCATCCGTCATCATTCTGCTGGACCTTTCTGCAGCGTTTGATACGGTTAACCACCAGATCCTGCTCTCCAGACTTTCTGAGATGGGCATCACTGGCACTGCACTCCAGTGGATCTCATCCTACCTGTCGGGAAGATCCTACCAGGTCTCCTGGGGAGGCAAACTGTCAGGCCCTCGCCAGCTCTCCACTGGTGTCCCACAGGGATCCGTCCTTGGACCCTTCCTCTTCTCTCTGTACACCACCTCACTTGGACCAATCATCACCTCCCATGGCTTCTCCTACCACTGCTACGCTGACGACACGCAGCTGTACCTGTCGTTCCCCCCGACTGATCCGGGGATCTCAGCTAGGATTGAGGCCTGCCTGACAGACATCTCCGCCTGGATGACCGAGCACCACCTCCAGCTGAACCTCGCCAAAACAGAACTTCTCATCATCCCGGCTAAACCCTCCATCTCCCACGATCTGTCAATCACCCTGGGATCTGCGACGGTGACCTCTTCATCCTCTGCCAGGAACCTTGGGGTTACCATGGATGACGAGCTCTCCCTCACGGCCCACATTGCCGCAGTCTCCCGGTCTTGTAGATTCACCCTCTACAACATCCGTAAGATCAGGAGATACCTGTCTGAGCACTCCACCCAGCTGCTAGTCCAAGCACTGGTCCTCTCCAAGTTGGACTACTGCAACTCGCTGCTCGCTGGTCTCCTAGCATGTGCAACCCGCCCTCTTTAGAGGATTCAGAACTCAGCGGCCCGCCTGGTCAATCTACCCAGACGCTCCCATGTTACACCTCTCCTCATCTCTCTCCACTGGCTACCCATCAACGCCCGTATCAGATTCAAGACCCTGGTACTGACCTTCCGAGCAGTGAACGGGACTGCACCCGACTACATCAAGTCTCTCCTGCAACCTTACACCCCCACCCGTCACCAACGGTCTTCTTCAGACAACCGCCTGGTGGTCCCACCGCTCAAGACCGCCCGGTCTGACTTCCGGTTTGGCGATGTAGGTATGAGACGCAAGGCAGGGCGGCTCTCGTTTAACTTTCTTAATTACCCAAATAACTGATCACTTTCCACCGAGATTTTATTAAAGTGTAAGAGTTTGAGTTCTTGGTCTTTCTAGGGGACAAAATGAGCAAGCAGCAGAGACAAACGAGCGCACAATCTAATGTTAGCATTTCTAGCAAGTTAGCTTCTATGGCCGCGGCTGCTAACACTGACAAATCTGAAGATGGCCACTCTGGAGACTCTCTCTCAATGGCACAACTAATTGCAGAACCAGCCAAACAACATACTGGTATTAAGGAAGACATGGCCTCACTAATCCAAGAATCGATGAATCCCCTGCAAGCCTCAGTGGATGGACTGCGTGATACAGTCAACTCTCTTCAAGGCCATCTTACCGCAACAGAAACCTTAGCAGGCAACAACTTCGACCGGCTGTTCACAGCTGAAGCCACCATCAAATCGCTCCAGACCCTGAATATGTCTCTGTCCGACCGCCTTGAAAATCTGGAAAATAGTTCTCGAAGAGCTAATCTACACGTCCTGAATATACCTGAGGGTAGCGAAGACGGCCAAGACCCCGCTACGTTTGTATCCGGGCTGCTGAAAGATGCCATGGGAGCGGACGTGTTTGCAAAGCCTCCAGAACTTGACCGAGCACACCGCGCACTGGGTCCTGAGCCTGCTGAGGGAGGACCTCTGAGACCTTTCATCCTGTGCTTCCATCGGTACCGAGAGAAAGATCTCGGCTTGAAATGGTCCAGACAGCATCAAGTGAAATATAAGTGAATTACGTTGAGGATATATCCGGACCTCAGTACCACCCCTCGCAAAGGTCCGCATTCAATAGAGTTAAGCAGGCTCTTTACCAAAAAGGAGTGCAGTTCCGTCTACTTTTTCTCAGAGTCACTTTTGAAAGAGATAATCTCTTGTTTGAGACACCAGAAGAGGCCCAAACATTCTATGATCGTCGGGTGGCTAAAACCCTGTCGCCCACTAGCTAACGTTAGCTGTTCTACAACAGAGGACTGACGTTCTCTTTGCAAACTCTTTTTTGTTTCACTCTAATTTGTTTACTAACAGGTGGGCTGGCTGTTGCATGACTGGCTACGGCTCATGGCTCAGATTGCACGCAACACTGGGACGTTAATGTTGGTCTGCGACCAGACAGCTCTCCTAAAAGATCGCCAATACACCACAATAACTGATCTGATCACTGCTACAAAGATTTTTCTTTTCCTTTTTATGCTTGTGGACTGCCTACAGGGTACCCGATGGCCAGCTGAACAGTCCTATTTGAAGTAGGTGTTACTTTGCTTTTTTTTCTTTCTTTTCTTTTTTCCTCGAGAGAACTGAATTTCCATTACCTGGACGCTATAAGCTACAATGTGTATTAAGCTAATGAATGCCCTGTAACATGCACAAATAGAACTGATTTTAGGGTGGTCACCATAGGCTACTGGGGATGTTGGCCCGCTTGGTACATTTACACTGTAGAAATATAATTCGGTCTTTAAGGAATATAGTACTGTTCACCGCACTGTATATTTGTTGGTTATTGTTAGTTGATCCAATGCTTAAAGCATATCTTTAAAACACTGCTATCCATTTCGATGTATAATTGACCCTGGTACGAAATTAAGAAAAGACTCATCAGACGCAGATCGACAACACTCGTTGACAACACTCACTGTTGTTGCTGCTGCAATCGTCAATGGAGGCTGGCGGGGCTCTCACGTAACAAACAAATCAACGTTTTTACAGCAACCTACATTAAAATCTCACCACCTGGATGTCTTCACAATAGTCGTATCGTCATAACATTTCCCTCTTTCTGTTTTTTTGTGTTTTTTTTTGTGATGATATTACATTGTTATCAATATATATATACTTTTATATGAATGTTGGCATGGATGCACGCACGCAAACCACTTGTTATCCTTTACCCAGTGTTAACGGTTGGGTTTATAGTGAAATTCCTTTACATAAGTTAATGGGGAGTCCTCTGACGTTAGGTTAGATAGTGAGAGGATGGTCTATCGGGAGATCTGTAAGGTGAATAAGAGGGAGCAGTTTGCCTCAGTTGGGGAGGCAAACGCTGAGGGAAATGGGGTCCTACTGGGTTTTAGGGCCACTGCTGCAATTAAAGATTATGTTGTTCATGTATGTTTTTTAAATTTTATTTCTTTCACAGTATTTGTGGATGAGGTATTTGTCACCCTCTGTAATTTATTAGGCTACCGGTTATTGTTGCAGAGTTGGAAAGTTGAACTTACATTATACGCACTACAATCCTGGACAAAATGAATGATACATCGAGTAGCAATGCTAAAATAGGAGGATCCATAGTCCGCTTTTCTAGTTGGAATGTTAAAGGGTTGAGAGGACCAGTGAAACGGGCTAGGATATTTTCTCATCTTAAAATATTAAAAACAGAAATAGCATTTCTCCAAGAAACGCATCTGATAACGGCAGACCATCTCAAACTTAAAAAACCATGGGTTGGACAGATCTATCATTCACATTCTAACACCAAGACGAGAGGAACAGCGATATTAATCCATAAAAAGATACAGTTTACCCTTGATGAGTCAATATCAGACCCACAAGGTCGATTTGTCATAGTGGCCGGCTCCCTTTTTAACACTCAAGTTATACTTGCTTGTGTATATGCTCCCAACTGGGATGATGTCGGCTTTGTAAATAGGTTAATTTCCGCACTACCCAGCATGGATTCACATTATTTGATTTTTGGGGTTGACTTAAACTGTGTTTGTTACATACATATGAAGACTTCTGAGATGTAAATCATGTTATGAGCATATGAAATTCACAATTGGTATAGGTTTAGTAGCCTAATAATTATGTAGGCTACATAAAAAAATAGCATTTCCCTAAAGCATGACTGGACAGTTCAGAAATGATCAAATTAGTGTTCAAACCAGTAGTCTTTTCCACAGATCACAGCCTTAGGATGTAAGCTTTCAGAAAAAAACATAGCCGACTCCATTTACCAATACTGAATTTATTATGCATGGGCAGCATACTAATATGGAGAGATGGATGTGTCTCTTGTCTCATTAGATAACATCCTGAGGGTATAAGCTTTCAGAGGATATATGGTTTTAATGGTTGAATCAGTTTTGCCTTCATGTTACAGACTAACATGTAGCAGTAAAATTCTGCGAATTGCCAAAATTACAAGTTGAGCAACCTTATTTAATTTGGAAGACAATTCTGAAATAAAGGTTTTTTTCTTCTTTTTTTCAGTCGTTAGAAAAACTAGCATGTTAGCTAAGGTTAACTCCAGATTAGCTCACGGTTGTTATGGCAATCAAAAAAAACACCAGCAATTTATTTTGTAGCTACTTGGAAAAAACCTCCTCTTTCTGCCTGAAACAGACGCCTAGGTCTGAACACGGCCAAAAGCACAACATATTTCAGACCCAGATTAAGAAATCAACAAATGCTGTTCCACTTGTAATGGGTAAATAAAGTATGGTATTGCCTAGTGCTAGATTGTGGTAAAAAGTTTGCTTATCTAGCTAGCAATAATCATAATGTTTGCAGAAGGATCTTTGTGACTTAACTAATGCTATTATAGTCAGAGAATGTCTTATAAGGGTGCTTTGGCCACTGAAGGGAAAACTGGGCAACTTTGACTTACTTTCCTCTTCCTCGAAAAAAACCCTCCTTATGTCCATCTCGTCTGTGGAACAGTCATGCCTGAAGTGCTACTAGCTACAAGCGCGATGCGTCGATCAAAGAGTATGGGAGTTGAATCTGCGTGCTTCATGCAGTTTTTCTAGAAAACGTGGAGTGGAATTCTATTGCTATGGGTATTCTCCCTACTTATAAAGTGGAACGGATTTGATTGTGAAGCAATGGAAAGATCGCTGGACTAGTAGACCAGTCATGCACTAATATTTTGATCGCAAATGTGGGGGGGTCCAAACGACTTTTTTGGGGGGACCCCCCCAAGTTACATTGCGGCAACGCCCATGACAGAAGCCTACTACCACACACTGCCAGTGGGCGAGCAGAGTCAGTGACTCTGAGGCTAACGTCAAAACAAGACTCGGTCTCACTCAAATTCCAAGTTTTACACAAATCACAAAAATATGCTGACCCGCTGGCTGTTTTCACAATCGGCATATCTTTAAAACACTGCTATCCATTTTGATGTATAATTGACCCTGGTACGAAATTAAGAAAAGACTCATCAGACGCAGATCGACAACACTCGTTGACAACACTCACTGTTGTTGCTGCTGCAATCGTCAATGGAGGCTGACGGGGCTCTCACGTAACAAACAAATCAACGTTTTTACAGCAACCTACATTAAAATCTCACCACCTGGATGTCTTCACAATAGTCGTATCGTCATAACATTTCCCTCTTTCTGTTTTTTTGTGTAAAATTGAACTACAAAATTAGCTACGAAAGTACTACTATGACGCTTTCTAGCATGGCTGCCGCCTAAAAGACTAGGCGGTCTCACGGGCGACCCACACTCGCTCAATTTACAAATACTTTAACGACCTAAATCAAAAATCCGAGATGGCAGTTCCACTCGAAATCGCTTTCTCAACAAAGCAAAATGGTGGGGATTTTTATTTTTCACTCGTAATCTAAGCTCCAATTTGGGTGCTAGAACGTTTCTATCACGTTGTATCCATGCGTCGTTGCTAACGTGTGTTGACGTGGTGATGTAGCTAGCACAGATTACCCTTCGTTGACTAAAGGCACTTTGTCGCCACAAAAACGTTGTAACCTCCTAAACTGTGCAACAGAACGTAAATCCCAATACAAGCAACTCAATCGCTAGCAAGTCCAAATAATGACTGAGTTTTAGGGGTGTGAAGAGAAACAATAATAATAATAATAATATATGTGAGATAACAATGGTTGTGCCCTTTCCGAAGGCAAAAAACACCTAATTAAAAAATTACATATGATACACACATTGGCAAACACGCACCCAAGGTATAAAGTACATAGCCTACTTACCTTTAACAATAGTAAAATTGACTAAACAAGAACGTTTTCAACCTAATTTTAAATGTCGAAACAGAATCAGCCTCCTTAATTGAGACAGGTAATTTGTTCCAGAGAAGAGGTGCTCTATATAAGAATGCCCTAACTCCAGCAGTTTTTTTCTTAATTTTGGGAACCACCAGATAGCCGGCTTCTTAAAATCTGCTTCCTAACCTGACTTCCTGTCCACAGTCCTGTGCCTCCCAACCTGACTTCCAGTCCACAGTCCTGTCAAATCAAATTTATTTGTATAGCCCTTTTTACACGCAAGCATGTCACAGAGGGCTTCACATACGCCCATAGAACTGCCCCTCAACCAACCTAAACCCTCAAGGAAGACAAGGAAAAACTCCCAGAAAAACTCCCAACGGGAGAAAAAATGGAAGAAACCTTGGGAGGATCAATTCAGAGAGGGATCCCCTCCTCCAGAGCTGGTTGGTAGGAGAGAGGAGCAGAACACAAGCTAAACATAGTCATACAGTGTCAATGGGTTTTGAAACACCAAAACCCATTGTTCGCCTTTATAGACGTTGGATGGGACCGGGAAACTCGCTGTTGGCCGTCATGGAGACTGGATTCCGGGTGACAACCTGGTCCAACGTTGGCAGACCGACGACCAAGCAGGTCCTGACAGCTCAAACCCCCCACACCACAGGGAATGTTTGGGGGGGGGGACAGAGAGAGGAGAGCAGGGATTAGAGAATGCCAGGAGCAGCTAAGAGTTACAGTCATAATAAAATGAGATCCCCACCGGTCAAGTGTGGACTAGTGCAGCAATTTAACAGAGCTAAAAAGGGTATTTGATGCAGCCCCACACACCAAAACAGCGACAGCCCCCCTCGGTTGGAACATGAAATCTGTTCCAGGGGAAAGAACTCTAAAATAGGTTATACTTATACGAATAAGGATGAAAACAACCAGTCTCCCGTTGTCTCCAACTAGTAATAAGAACTATAATAGTTACAAGATACAGTAACCGGTTTACTTTATTTGTAACATCTAGATGGGCAATGTGAACATAAGCTATAATTACAATTTAAAAGTGACATGTGATACACACATAGGCAAGCACACACCCCAGATTTACATAGAAAGTACACACATACTTCCTTTTAACAGTCATAGAATTGACTAAACAAGAACGTTTTTAATCTATTTTTAAATGTCGAAACAGTATCAGCCTCCTTAATTGAGATGGGTAATTTGTTCCACAAAAGAGGTGCTCTATATGAGAACGCCCTACCTCCAGCTGTTTTTTTCTTAACTTTGGGTACCAGATAGCCAGCATCTTGAGATCTTAGAGTCCTAGCGGGGCAATAGGGTGTAAGGAGACTGGAGAGGCACAGTGGTGCCAATCCATGCAGAGATTTGTAAGTTAGTAGTAGAACTTTGAAACTAGCTCTGGCTTGGATAGGGAGCCAGTGTAAAGAGATAAGAGTAGATGTTATATGATCAAACTTTCTTGTTTGAGTCAATAGTCTAGCAGCAGCATTTTGCACCCGCTGTACATTTTTTAGGTAGGTAATTGGGAGGCCAGAGAACATGACATTGCAGTAGTCCAATCGGGATGTAACAAATGCAAGTATTAGTTTTTCAGCATCATCCTTTGAGAGGAATGTTCGTATTTTGGCAACATTACGTAGATGGAAAAATGCAGTTCTAGTAATTTGCTTAATATGGTACTCAAACGAAAGAACGAAAGGTCTGGGTCCATTGTGACTCCTAGATTTTTTACCAGCTGGCTTTGTGAGACTTTGACGCCGTCTAAGTTTAAGATCAGATTGGATAAATTATTTCTGTATTTTTTAGGACCAAAGATTTTAACCTTGGTTTTATCCGAATTAAGAAGAAGGACATTTGCTGTCATCCAAGTTCTCAATCCAGAAACACATTTTTCCATAGCATGTGGAAAATCTCCAGGCTTGATAGACATATATAGCTGAGTATCATCTGCATTACAGTGACAATTTACCCCAGAGCTTCTAATTATGTTTCCTAAAGTCAACATATAGAATGAAAATAACAGAGGGCCTAGAACTGAACCCTATGGTACTCCGTATTTTACTGTGGAGCTCCTGGATGAGCAGCCATCATAGTGGACATATTGTGATCTAGCAGATAGATACGATCTAAACCACTGAAGTGAAGTACCAGAAATGTTCTTTGATAAAAAGTGAGTTTGGAACCAAATGCGTTGATTGGTGATAATCTCAATTTAGTGTGACACCTTATAATTGATGGTAAATCTAAATAATAAGACTTTATTAGCTCTCAATTACCTCCTTTGCCACCTCTGACACAGAAGAGGACCTCTTCTGAACCTCTGCCTTTGTTGCAGAACTGCTCGTCTTCTTTGTTGGATCTATTTCTGCCGGTGAAAATACCCAGTTCTCTACAGTCATTTTCACTTGAAGAAAGTGATAGGGTATCCGTGAGGGAAGATGGTGTTGAATGATCTAAAGGAGAAAAGTCTTTGAAAAGAGAGAATTTGATTAACTAAACTTTTTGTGGCTTTATCCATTTTAGTGTAAAACATGTAAGTATCCATAAAGTATTCAGATCATATTTTTTTGTCATCTGTAACAAACTTGACCCAACCTTGCCCACTGCCATGTTTGTTCCACAAAGAAAGGTCAATGTCAACTGCATCAAAGAGACATATCCATAATAATACCTGCTTGGGAGCAGGTTTATTTTATGTAAACAAGATTTGATTGTGGCCTTATAAGCAGAGAGCAGCCATGTCTACTATCAATACTCGCCGGGGGGGAGGGGGGTGATAAAGCTTTTGAAAGTTGGTGCTCGCCAGTCATTTTGTCTGCCATTATTTTAGAAATGAAATGAAAAGTTGCCGAAAGGGCTCCTCCTCTTCCGCTACGTAGCCAAGATGGCGCCCGTTTAGGGCGAGTAGTGTCCATCGTTGTACACTGCATTTTTGGACCGTTTGCAGTACGCCATCCGGGTACTTTCAATGCCGTGAATTCTGCTGGTTCTGTCAGTGTGAGCGCCCTAAGCACTGAAAGTCAGTGCTCCAAGTGCACAAGTGGTCGGTAGTAGACACAGCCCTAGATTCGAGGTTAGACATGTTTCCAATGACCAACGGTTGCTACGTTACAAGAAACAAGGAACCAATCCGATTGGCAAATAGGACAACAAAGTGCATTATGGCAAGGTGTTTTGTGCCGATAAAGTGATAAGTGGTCAAGTCAGTGTGAGTCCTTGGCCTTGTTGAAGAGGCCAGCGGCGGATGGGAAGAAACTGTTTGTGTGGCGTGAGGTTTTGGATTGCAGCCTTCTGCCGGAGGGGGGTGGCTGAAACAGAGTGTGTCCAGGCTGGGAGGAGTCGGCCACAATCTTCCTTGCTTGCCTCAGGGTCATCGAGGTGTGCAGGTCCTCGAGGGAAGGCAGATTCCAGCTAATCATCGTCTCAGCAGTGCGGATGATACGCTGCAGCCTGCTCTTGTCCTTGGCAGTGGCATAAGTGTACCAGATGGTGATGGAGGAGATGAGGATGGAGGGTTGGCAGGTTGAATTTTTCAGCTGCCGTAGGAAGTACATCCTCTGTTAAGGGATGCTTTGCGTTTAAGTGGTATTTGAGACTGTAAGAACTCCTACAGTAAACTAATTTCGCATAGCACAAAGTGCAAACAACCTTAGTCTTGTCGAGGTTTCCATTAGGAAGCTTCTTAAAAATGTATTTTCCCTGAAGCAAACCAGGCGGCTTCATAGCTGCATCCATATTAGCACATCATGTTTGATGTGATAATTTCATACACAAGGCGTACACACAGGTTCGAAGACTCGTTTTCGCCCCCTACAGTACAATTCGGCAAGGTATACATCCGTGCTAAAATATCAAGGTGAAAGTTCAAGTCTTTTATTGTCAGGTACACAGAACAACACAAGTTTAAACTGGGCACTGAAATTCTTAAGACAAGACAACGCAAGCACCTGGCATAACATAACATATAAGTACACAGAACACAATTTACATCAATGCTGAGCTTAAATAAGTGAAACTTCCTACATATACAGATAGCAATAAATATCGACTATACTAACCCTAATACTAAAACTTCCTAAATTACAGATAACAATAGATAGTACACTATACCAACCCAAAATGCACAAGATGCCTGTTCCAACCCTATAACCTATTCTAACCTAAGTGGAGTACAGTACAATAGTGCAATGTCAATGACCTACAGGAGCCTGTTGGCGAGGTACAGTGAGGTACAGTAGTGCAAGTTACTGATAGAGCTACCAGTAGCTGAAAGTGACAGTGTATAAGTGACTAGTGTGCAGAAAAACAATGTCCATATCAGTGTCCATTCAGAAGCCTGATGGCCCTTGGGTAGAAACTGTTGTCCAGTCTGCGTGTGCGCGACCGGATGCTGCGGTAACGCCTGCCAGAAGGCAACGGGTTAAAGAGACTGAAGGATGGGTGGGAACAGTCTCTTAGAAGTCATCATAGCTTGCGTAGTATAGACCCAGCTCCCAACCCAACTTTGAGAATAGATTAACGGCAATATTTTTTTTATCGCCCGATAAGAGTCTCACGTTAACGCAGCACGTTAACGCCGATTACAGCCCACCACTAGCTTTAACGTTTATGAAATTAAATAAGATACCCTTTTCATCACTCTTTTTTCTTCTTTATCAACCGTAAGAAAATATTTCAATGCATAACAATGACAGATATACTTTTAACACTGTCTAATAATAATAATAATAAGGCGCCTTTCTCGGCGCTCAAGGACACCGTACAGCAGGGGTCGGCAAGTAACTTGGGCCGCGGGCCAGTATTTTTCCTCGCCACTAGATGGCGGGCCAGAGTCTGGGTTACTGCCTATTTAGACGCTGCGATAGGTGCCCTTGCGATACATGCACTTGCAACAACTACTCTCCTCATCTCCTTCCACTGGCTACCCATCACGGCCCGCATCAGATTCAAGACCCTGGTACTGACCTTCCGAGCAGTGAACGGGACTGCACCCGACTACATCAAGTCTCTCCTGCAGCCTTACACCCACATCCGCCACCTACGGTCTTCTTTTGACAACCGCCTGGTGGTCCCACCTCTCAAGACTGCCCGGTCCCAACACAAGATTTTCTCCTGTCTGGCCCCCCAGTGGTGGAATCAACTCCCCACCTCCATCAGAGACACAGACTGTCTCTCCACCTTCAAGAGAAGGCTCAAGATGCACTTGTTCAGGGAGTACAATGGTACTTAGGAATAGTTTGCTGAACCCAATGCTAGTTTCCTCATGGATCACAATGACTGACTTAGAGACTTGTTGCTCTTGTTGGTTAGTGGTAGCTGATTTAAACTGTTTTTTAGTTAATCTTATATTTTTATTTTACTGTTGCTTGTTTTTTCTACAGGTACACTTGCACTTACAGATTCATGTTGTTTAAATTGTAACTTGCTAACTACATGCTCTTATGGTTTTGCCCTTTGGCACTTATTTTTTGGTTGTTCACAATGTGTGCTTGTTTTGGCTACCCGCAATGCTTTGGGACTATCTTGTTGTTATTATCAGTGACCTATGCACTTTGTAAAGCTCTCTCTTGGAAGTCGCTTTGGATAAAAGCGTCTGCTAAATGAATAAATGTAAATGTAAACAACTAGGCCTACATGGAGAATGGGTAGGTCTACTACAAATACCTAATGATAATAAACCATGTAAATGTTTATTTTATTATTTTAACGAACATGGTCGTCACTGTCATCCCAACGTGGTGGGTTGTCATCGTTGGTGCACATAAATACTGTCTCATCAAGTGAGAATAGGATTACTAGGACCTAGTAGTCAAGGTTTTGATGTGAGGTGAAATCGGAACTTAACAACATTAACAAAGATTTTGGCATTAATTTCTTTTTTTACCTGGCTTTTTCAGTTCCTCCTGGGATCTTTTTCCCTTCCATTTTATTCTTTTCGCATCAGCTTAATCTAGCTAACTCCCTCCACAACAATAAATGATGGTTTAGGGTTGTCTCCATAGCAACATCTTGGTACACGTACTTGTGTTTGAGAAAGAGAACAAGCGCGACAACTGAAAACTGCACTTTTTAATGCACGGTCTGATCATGCGCTTAATTAGATTAAAACATAATGTAGCCTATTAGCTTACTTATCAGCCACACAGTAACTTAACAAACTTAAGGCATATCCTTTTATTCGGTGTGTGAAAAAACAAAGAGAAAGCAGGCGATCATCTGGCCCAATTTATAAGCGGGAAAGCGGCCCACCGTGAATTCTCCTCATTCTCCCGATGGCCACTCCGGGCCTGAAAAATATTAATTAATAAGCAATGTCGTGGGGGGTGCTTATCGGGTTGCTTTGGTCTTTCTTGGGGGTTCTGAAGCACCTGCTAGCCCCTCGCTCCGCCATAGAGAGCGGTGCCCACGATAACTGTGCTTTCTCCTCAGGCGATCTGTCAGCCGTGAGGTGTAGCGATCATATGGCAGCGATGACATAGCGAAAAAATACTTCAGAAAAGTCAATAAGTGTGTTCGACTTCATGCAGCGACGGCGGCGCCGACAGCCGGCTGCCTTGAAGCTGAGAATGCCATTGGTTACTTCAAGTCAGCCGGGCTTCAGGCGGCTGCAGGCAACGCCGGCGCTGCATGAAGTCGACAACATCTAATGACACCATACCTAGTTTCCGGTTTCAAAATAAAAGTCGACAGGGGGAAAAAAACAATACAAAAAAATGTCATCGGAAATATTTTGACGGGCCAAATAAAATCACTGGCGGGCCACAATTGGCCCGCGGGCCGCCCGTTGCCGACTCCTGCCGTACAGGATATAAAATAAATTTAAATACAGCAAAAACAAAGAATACAACAACATTAAAAACAACAGAATCAGGCAGCGTAATTGACATCAAATGGAATATGTCGTTTTAAACAGATGGGTTTTGAGTTCCGATTTGAAATGGGGGAATAAGTCAATATTTCTGAGTTGGGGTGGTAGTGCATTCCAGAGACGGGGAGCAGAGCGGCTGAATGCTCTACTCCCCATGGTGGTGAGACGGACAGAGGGGCTGAATGCTCTACTCCCCATGGTAGTGAGACGGGCAGAGGGGACAGACAGGTGTATGGAGGAAGAGGATCTGAGGGAGCGGGAGGTAGTGGGACTCTGGAGGAGATTAGACATGTACGGGGGGGTGAGGTGGTGGATGGCCTTGAATGTAAACAGGAGGATTTTGAATTGTATACGGGACTGAACCGGGAGCCAGTGGAGCTGTTGTAAGACAGGAGTGATGTGGTGGATAGAAGGGGTTCGGGTTATAATGGCGGCAGCTGAATTCTGGACCAGTTGAAGTTTATGGAGGAATTTGTGAAGGAGGCCAAAAAGGACCTAGTTACAGTAATCGAGACAGGAAGTGACAAGACCGTGAACAAGACTGTCAAGGATGACACCCAGATTCTTAACCTTGGGGGATGGTGAAACTGAGGAGATGGCAATAGTAAGAGAAAAACTGTCGGTTTCGGATAAAGTGGATTTGGTGCCAGAGAACCTCGGTTTTATTACTGTTTAATTTGAGGACGTTTTGGGTGAACCACATTCTTATTTCAGAGATGCAATCAGTAAGGGAGGTGGGCAGGAGAGTGGACGAGGGTTTGGTAGAAAGGTAGAGCTGGGTGTCATCAGCGTAACAGTGAAAGTTGAATTTGCGAAAGTGATGTTGCAGAGCGGAAGGAGGTTGATGAAGAGTAGGACAGAGCCCTGGGGCACACCTGAAGTGACAGAGGAGGGAGTGGATTTAAAAGACTTGAGTTGGATGAAGTGAGTGCGGTCAGAAAGATAATATATAAACCAGTTTAACGGAGTGTGGGTGATGCCAATCGAAGATAGCCTGTTGAGGAGGGTGGTGTGAAAGATGGTGTCAAAAGCTGCACTCAGGTCGAGGAGGATGAGGATGGTTAAAAGTCCAGAATCAGCTGCCATGAGGAGATCGTTAGTGATTTTGAGATGTGCTGTTTCAGTGCTATGGAGTGGGCGGAAACCGGACTGGAACTGTTCATAAAGGTTATTGCAGGATAGGTGAGAATGGAGTTGAGAGGCAACTGTTTTTTCCAGGATTTTGGAGATCCAAGGTAGATTGGATACAGGACGGAAGTTATTGAAGTTAGAGGGGTCGGCACCAGATTTTTTCAGAATTGGGGTAATGGCAGCATTTTTGAAGGATTTAGGGACAGTTCCAGTGGTGAGAGAGGAGTGGATGATAGCAGAAATTAGGGAGACCAGGGAGGGAAGGCAGGCTATAACAAATTGTGTGTGTGGGGGGGTCAAGTTGGCAGGTGGATGGCTTTGATTTCAGGTTGAGTTCAGTGATATCTGTAAGAGCGGGGAGCTGGAAGGAGGAGAATGAGTCTGTAGATGTGGGTGGTAGTCTGTTGAGAAGCTGAGCTGAGGGATTGATCCAAGGTGCTGGCGGATTTTCTTGATTTTTTCATTGAAAAAGGACATGATGGAGTTGCAGAAGGAAGTTGTATACTGGTGAGGGGGAAGAATGTCCTGGGGTTGGGTGATATTGTTGGGTAAGGAGAACACTGACTTGGAGTTTCCTTTATTGGCAGTGATTATACTTGGGTTGTAGTGGGTTTTGGTGCTAGCAATGGAGTCCTTGTAATATAAGATGTGGTTATTGTACATTTCTTAGTTATTGTGGTTATTGTACATATTATCCTGCCGTAGGAAGTACATCCTCTGTTGTGCTTCTTGGTAAGGGCGCAGATGTTCAGTTCCCACTTGAGGTCCTGGTAGAGGATAGTGCCCAGGAAGCGGTAGGACTCCACTGTGTTGACAAGGGAGTCGCACAGGGTAATGGGGGTAACTGTCTTAAGAGCATTGGGCCTCATTCACCAAATGTTCTTACGAACAAATTTGTTCTCAAACCCCACTTACGCAGTTTTCACAAAGATTCTGCCATTCACCAATGTTTTCTTATTTGGGATTTGTTTTTAGGTAAGAGCAGAATTTACGCACATCCAAGAGCACTCTTACGCACAATTGAGAGATGACATGTTTGCGCAAAATAAGTAGTTATACCTTTTTTGTCCGTTCTAATTTAAAATTGAATATTTCTCTCCTTTATAATTTTCCAACTAATAATCTTCATAATATTACACAATTTATTGTTTGTTTTGATAAATACAGACTACACTTCTGCTCATTTGTAAAGCACTTGGAATTTCCATTGTGCATGAATTGTGGCAGGCCTGTATAAATACAGTATATACAGTAATAATTTCACAATCGCTATGACAGTCTTTTTACCTTTAACAAGTTTCCTAAACTCTTAACACAGTGAGCACAACATCTGTCTGTGTAGGCTATACAATTAACACATTTCTTGTTACTTTGACACAAAATGCATAGAGTAAATACACATTTTAAATGCTTGAACTTATTTTACACACAAGCTCAACCAAGCTCAACAATCGATTTTTACTGCCCAATTTACCAATGCTTTCACACTGTCAGCAAAACGGATAACGTCATGTTCAAAACCTAAATTATTGGCTAAAGTCAAATTGAACAGCTGTTTATATTGTGAATTGAAACACAAATATATCCCCTGTATTTTATTCCATTGCTACTGAGAAACAGCTGAAGTTATGCAAATACTGTACATCACAGCTGATTCCCAACTAGGAAACACTCAGGTGTTGAGGTGCTTTCAATTGCATGACCATATGGTATAGACCAGTGGTCACCAACCTTTTTAGGCCAAAGATCACCGACCTTTGCCTTGGTGACCCGAAGATCTACCTATTGAGGCGTTGAGAGACAGAACAGACTCCAGACTGAACTTACAACTTAACTTTATATTTGGCCTTATTGTAATTGAATGAAATCAAACACTTTGTGAACAATATGAACAAGAAAAAACACTTTTGCAATGAGCAGGCTGGATATGAACGGTTTTATTTATAAACTGAAGTTACAACACAACACTGACAAATTTCTCATGTGACAAGTCAGTGTGATGGCTGTGACTGAACACTGTCTGTGAGTGCCTTGTAGTTTGGCTCATAAGCAGAGACAGCCAGTCTGAGGCAGTCTGTGAGGTGTCTGTCAGTAAGCCGGCTCCTGTACTTGGATTTGGTGATTTTCATCTGTGAAAATGCCATTTCACAGAGGTAGGTCGATCCAAAGTAGGCACTCACTTTTAGTGCACATGCACTGAGGAGAGGAAACTTCTCTCGGCTGACAAGTCCCCAAAAGTCACTGTCCCTTGACCTGGCTTTCAGCTCAATGTCATTTTGCAAATCAAGCATCTCCATGTCCACTCCACTTGGCAAAGCAAATGCTTTCTCGAATTGGTCTGCAACCTCCTCTGTATTAATAGGCAGGAATGGGTTTGAAAGAAATGCAGCAATATCCTTCATGATTTCTAACTCACCAAAACGTCGACTGAACTCCGCTGCCAGTTTGTCCAGGTGCACACAGTACTGCTCAGGGTGAAAGTCAGAAGAGTCTTTGATGGACTGTGACATTTTTTCCAGGTTTGTAAAGTGTGTCAGCGTCCCTTTCCTCAGATTCGTGGTCCAGACACAGAGTTTGGCCTTGAACGCATTCACTGCGCTGATCATGTGGAGGAGGTGCCGGTCTTTTCCCTGGAGTTCGTGGTTGAGCGAGTTCAGTTTTCCGGTTAGGTCCGTCAGAAACCCCAGGTCCAGTAGCCACGCATCCGTTGAAAGTTCCTCGTGCTCCTCGTTCCTTTTCGACAGAAACGTCTTAATCTCAGGCAGCAAGTCAACAAATCGCTGCAGCACTTTTCCGCGACTCAACCACCTGACATCAGCATGCAGAAGCAGGTCTCCATACGCCGAATCGAGCTCATCCAATAACGCCTTGAATAAGCGATGCTGAAGCGCTTTTGCTCGAATCGAGTTTACCACTTTGACCACCAGTGACATGACATGAGAAAAGTCCACAACTTTCCCAGCCAAGGCTTGCTGATGAATCACACAGTGATACTTCATGAAGTCGGGGAAATCCGGATCATTACGGCACAGTGCTATAAAACCAGCGTGCACACCGCACATTGCCGGTGCCCCATCGGTAGTGATTGCCACCAGTTTCTGAATGGGGATGTTCTTTTCACGGACATAGCTTTTAAAAACGTTGTAAATATCCTCACCTCTCGTTCTCTCTTTTAATTGGAGAAGAGTGAGGAAGTCCTCCTTTGCTGTAAAGTCCTGGAAAGCCATTCTGACAAATACAACAAGCTGAGCCGTGTCCATTACATCCAGCGATTCATCAAACTGCAGTGAAAAATATTCACAGAGTGACAAGTCCTCCAACACCTGTTGACCAACGTTATCCGACAGTAACTCGATCCTTCGTGTCACTGTTGTAGGACCAAGACGCACAGCACGGAATGCAGCTTTTATGTCCTCTTTGTTTTTGAAGGTGCTGCAAACAGTCTCTGCGGTGACGGTCAATAGTTCCTTAAACAAATCCCCATCTGTAAAAGGTCTCTTGTGTTTAGCCAAAATGTGGCTAATACGAAATGACGCCTCAGTTGCAGCCTTACTTTGAGACGTAGGTTGTGAGAAAAGCGACTGTTGAGCCTTCAACTCCACTTTCAGCTCCTGAACTTTTTTGGCGCGGATTGCGCTCTTTGGTGGATAGCAGTCTGTAAAAGGTCTCTTGTGTTTAGCCAAAATGTGGCTAATACGAAATGACGCCTCAGTTGCAGCCTTACTTTGAGACGTAGGTTGTGAGAAAAGCGACTGTTGAGCCTTCAACTCCACTTTCAGCTCCTGAACTTTTTTGGCGCGGATTGCGCTCTTTGGTGGATAGCAGTCTGTAAAAGGTCTCTTGTGTTTAGCCAAAATGTGGCTAATACGAAATGACGCCTCAGTTGCAGCCTTACTTTGAGACGTAGGTTGTGAGAAAAGCGACTGTTGAGCCTTCAACTCCACTTTCAGCTCCTGAACTTTTTTGGCGCGGATTGCGCTCTTTGGTGGATAGCAGTCTTTGAATTTCGGATGGTTAGTGTTGTGGTGCCGCTCCAAATTCCCTCGCTTAGACAGTGCCTGTGGCTGGTGGCACAACATACACACACTCTTGTCTTTTACCAAGGTAAAGAGGAATTCCTCCTCCCATTCATGATGGAAACTGTAGTTTTTCGCCCTCTTTCGTGGTGCCTCTGCCATGCTTGCTAACACTATGTGGACAACACGGCCGGGTAAATAAACAAACCAACGGCAACCACGCCCACAGGTATCCTGGGATAGCAGGTCTCTCAAAGGTCGTCTTCGGGAAAAAACGCCCATTTATTCTGTCGGTGAATTGCTTTGCAACACGCACAGGCCAATATGCAAATCCAGGTACAAGAGAACGCGCGTTCAGTTTAAGAATCCTCCACGTTCATGAATTAGTCGGAGATCAGTATTTCTGAAATTATTTTGGAGATCGACAGGGAAAGTCTCCGAGATCGACACGTCGATCGCGATCGACAGGTTGGCGACCTCTGGTATAGACAGTAAAGAGGACCTCTTTGGGCTGATCTGGTGTGGAAAAAGAACAATATAGAGCAACACAAAGTAAGAATACAGTAATGCCTGCACAAGGGAGAGGAAGACAAGTACCAGGACAAGGGAGAGGAGTGGGACATGGGAGAGGGAGACAAATACCAGGACAACGGAGAGGAACACAAGGACCAGGACAAGGGAGAGGAAGACAAGCACCAGGACAAGGGAGAGGAAGACAAGTACCAGGCCAAGGGAGAGGAGTGAGACGAGGGAGAGGGAGAGAAGTTGGAATGTGTGGTGGCGCTCAGAGAAGGGCCAGAGCTAGGGTAATACAGTAAATGGAAGCTATATTGCATATTTCCTGTCCTGTTGCAAATGAAGCCTTTACTGCAGCAATTATGTTTCTGTCTTCTTTTTTTCATTACAGTAACCGTACATTCTATATAGCTACTCTGAGATGGGTCATTCAAAAAACTGTAAACTAGCCTTGCTTTGCCTTCAATTAAAATAAATTATGTTAACAGGGAACTTTGCCATCAAGTAACAAGTGACTTATCACTGTATATTTATGGGCCCTAAGAAGGCTTATTCTGTACACTAAGACTACACCACACAATGGCGTATTTATTGCTGCTGCAAAATGTTGCAGATCGTTCCCTGAGGAGGGATCACATCTTCCTTGACCATACCGATTTATTTGCAGAGAGCGACGAGTAGGCTACCTGTTGGAACGCTTTAGGCTACCAAGAGCAGTCCTCATGGATATTTGTAACAGTCAACTGATTTCTAGGCTATATTTTTTTGCTTAAGAATTTAGATTAAAGTTAACCATTTATTTTTTCACATCAGTTCTGCGCACTTCTCCAGATACAGCGTTCACTGCATGAGTAATTGCACACCATGCATCGGTTTTATTTACTGCTTTGTATCCACAGCTGACGCTATAAATATGATGTGTCGTTTGTCGCTAACTTCTTGCAGCTGTACCTCCACTTCAGAATTATTATTACGTTTTTCTGTCTTTTGTCGAGGCATCCACCGTCTTTACCTCGTCGTTTTGACATTTCTCTGAGTGTGCACACAGCCCTGCCATATCATGCCCTTTTATGGGAATTAACGTGGCGTTTACCTATGCTAAATAGGAGCAACAGGGCACGAGCTTTCAACTTACGAAATATTGGGATTCATCATTCTAAGAACACACCCGCGAACAATTCTGCTGTTTAAGAACACTTCATGAATCACACGTAGATTTTTCTTAGGAACTTTCTTAAGAACGAATTTAAGAAATAATTTAGGACGGTATTGGTGAATGAGGCCCAGTGAGCTCTAACATAACACTTTAACATTTATGAAATTAAATAAGATACCCTTTCCATCCCTCTTTTTTCTTCTTTATCAACCGTAAGAAAATATTCCCATGCAGGGGGGTGCAAGTAATAAACTCGCCCTGGGCGCACATTGTGCCAGAACCGCCACTGTGTATGTGTGCAACCGTTTGAAAAACTGGCTACTATGGAGGATTATAGGGGCCAAAACTAAATAAATAAATACTTGGATAAATAAATAATTATATAACACAAAGCTTAAATAAATGACACAAAATATATAAATGTTACATGTATTTGTGTGTATATATATATGTATATGTACGTTTTCATGTGTTTACATCTATTCATTTATACTTACATTTATTCATTTATACTTACATTTATTTATTTATACTTACATTTATTTATTTATACTTACATTTGTTTATTTATACTTACATTTATTTATTTATACTTACATTTATGTATTTATACTTACATTTATCCACGGTGAAACTTCCTGCAGCAAAATAAATCTGTCGTCCCCCCGTCACCAAGTCAGGGGGCGGGTCAAAGCCTCTGATTGGTGAATGAACAGCATTACACACCAGGCAGGCTCAGCCAGTCGATCAAGCTCTCTTCAAGCTAGAGGGATCCTCTATCGCCTCACTCTACAGCTGCTAGGGGTGTGCGGCACTGCACGATGTGGTATAGATCCGATACCAAGAAGTAAATACAGGGCCAGTATTGCCCATACCGATACTTTGGGCTTAGAAAAGCAGTGGAGGGGCAAAGTGAGTTTGAGCGAAGTTAGACGGTGTTTGCACAACCACTATGATGTAAAGGGAGTTGTGTACTCAGTGTGGAATGAAACTTAAGTATCGAGTATCTTATCACGCTTTCAATCAGGCTATTGATACCAACGTTGGTATCGATAGTTGCCGGGTTTCCCAACCCGGCCACTGTCGGTCTTAAAATCGATATGCCCACCCCTATGCTGTATCATCTCGCTGAGGATCGTGAACACATTTTCATTGATGTCTGTGTCAGTTAGGGCCAATATCATTCCTATAATTTCAGCGAAGCTCTCAATATGATGTAAAAAAAAAAAGTGAACTGGCAGGTGCCTCCATCTCTTCAGCTTCCGCCAACATTTCGACCACTGTAGCATTCAATATTTCATTCATTGAATCCTTACAAGGTGCTGCCACCTTGGAATAGTCAAAAGCAGTCGATTCAAGTTGAACCACCAATCAGAGGCTTTGACCCGCCCCCTGACTTTGTGACGGGGGGACGACAGATTTATTTTGCTGCAGGAAGTTTCACCGTGGATAAATGTAAGTATAAATACATAAATGTAAGTATAAATAAATAAATGTAAGTATAAATGAATAAATGTAAGTATAAATGAATAAATGTAAACACATGAAAACGTAAACATATATATATGTACACACAAATACATGTAACATTTATATATTTTGTGTCATTTGTTTAAGCTTTGTGTTATATAATTATTTATTTATCCAAGTATTTATTTATTTAGTTTCGGCCCCTATAATCCTCCATAGGCTACAGCAAGGTAAGCAAACATTATCAAGCCCTTTCCCATTGTGCTCATTCAGCCAGGTAAATCATCGATCGGCTCATGTTCACTTTTGTGCTTGTGCCGTGTTGGTATCCTTGAGCACATTTCCAGGCAACTTTTCTTGACGTAAGCAAATGGGGTACTAGTTTACCCATTTTGGATTGGTTTCAAATTTAACAAAAATCCGTAAAAATTATTAGGGTGAGTTCAAGTAATGTGGGACACTTTTTGGTAGAGGCTCCAATAGACTTACAAAATAAATGTTAACTCGCCCCAGTGGTGTTTTTGTAAATCGTTTTAGGGCTTAGGAACATTTTCATGTTGGAATAAAATGGGAATACACAATATTATAGAAGCTACACAATTTCAAACATAACATGACCCCCTCTCTCACTCAGGCAGCATTTTCAGGTAATGTGGGACAGCTTGTCTGGTAAAGTGGGACAGTCGTCATCTGTCAGCCTATAGTCTGCTAAATGCTAATATAATAATAATTTGTTTCACTATATACAGCAATGCTAGTTGCAAGGGTGTGGCAATATTCATTTAGTTGTGGGGTTTGACTTATACAATAGGCATAAAGTGTAACTGATGTAAACCTTAGTGATATGCAGTTTATGTGCTAGCTAGCTAGTCCCGCTGCGTTAGCATTTTGTTGGACTAGTGTTAGCGGTCACGCTTACAAGTCTGAGAGCGCTGGTTCGATGACAGTGTAAGTTGTTATTTAGTTGGGAACTTAAGTGCAGTATGATGCATTGGTATTAAACATTTGAGAACTGTCGAATTAAATTACTTTTATAGCATAAACACAGCATTACTAGATGTCCCACTTTACCTGAAAAATGCTGTCCCACAAAACTTTTTTTTTTCTTCTAACAAAGCATTATTTTACACATTTTTGTGTGTTTTTCAATCAGTGGTTAAAACCCTTCGTTATGCTCCAATAGTACTCATTGTAACTTAATTTAAATTCCTTTGCCAGCCTTATCATTGACAAAACAGAATGTCATATGCCGCTGAACTTTCGATGCGTTTTTTCTGTACGGACCTCCTGTCAAGCCAGATCACGCATACTCAGATGATGTTAGACAAATAAAAACCACTGCATAGTGACTAGAAGTGTTGTATTTATGAGTCAAGATCAGCTCTGGTGATTGGATGTCGGTTTTGCCCATATTAAATCATCAAAATGCAAAACTGTCCCACTTTACCTGATGTCCCACATTACCTGAAATCACCCTAAATGAAAAAGCTAGTGGTATGAGCCAGGTTCGAACAAAAATAATTGGGGGAGATAGTTACATCCACCGGGGCCGTTGACTCGGGGCGAGGGGTGGGGGTCTGGTAAATTCGAAGAAGCCAGTGAATCACCGGAACAGCTAGACTTGTTTCCATCCGGCTAGAAAGACCGAGCAGAAACTAAACTTCCTCCAGCTAAAGTTTCCGAGTTTTTCACCACGAAAATGTCTAAACTGGATGTGTTCAGGGACTTTCTCACGGAGCGGTTGAGAATGGCAGTTTTGGAGATAATCGCGTCCGCTGAAAAATCGTTTGCCGAGTTCGAACAGCAAATTTCTCGTTCAGAGGAGGAGAACACGCGACTGCAACACTTGTTGGACATTGTTACTCAACCTGAGATCAAGCTTCATCGAACAGGTTCGATTAATAACTACAGTTGATTATAATATGTTGTATCTATATTAATTATATCTTTAATTGTAGCCTATATTTGGTCTAGCAGGGCCATACCCAGGTGTCGTGTCAAAATTAGGGTATTAAAGACAAAAACAGAATTATGTTATGAGACCCGTTTCTTGAGTGGTTCCTAAATGCAGTAGCTGTGTCCCTAGTATGGAACCAGATTAGCATACCATAGCCCCATTAAGCCAACCGAACGAACATTAGAGCTAATAACTAAATTCTAAAGAAAGATCTAGCTCATGGATTTACGCTAACCTTTTTCCCATTTAGGATGCTCCTAAATGTAGGAGCACAGTGAATAACAACTTTTTACAAACAATTAATTACATACACATTTATACTGCGTGAGTATGTGGATTTACATTTGAATGTATTCATTTAGCAGACATTTTTTTTACCCAAAGCGACTTCCAAGAGAGAGCTTTACTAAAGTGCATAGGTCACTGATCATAACACCAAGATATCCCCAAACATTGCGGGTAGCCAAACATGAAGCATAGCCTACATTGTGAAAAGCCAAAAATAAGTGCCAAAGGGAAGAACCATAAGAGCATTGAGTTAAACAAGTTACAAGTAAACATCATGAACCTCTAAAAAGTGCAAGAGTGTAGGCCTACCTGTAGAAAAAGCAAGCAACTGTAAGCATATTTCACAGCGAGTAGCCTACAGAGTTTTAAGTCAAATTACAGCTAACCAACAAAAGCAACAAGTCTCTAAGTAAGAGTCATTGTGATCCTGGAGGAAACGAGCATCAGGTCCTGCAAATCATTCCTAGGTGCCGTTGTATTTCCGGAACAAGTTTGTCTTGAGCCTTTTCTTGAAGGTGGGGAGACAGTCAGTGTCTCTGATGGAGGTGGGGAGTTGATTCCACCGCTGGGGGGCCAGACAGGAGAAGAGCTTGTGTTGGGACCGGACAAAGGGACACAGCTGTGGAATATGGAAAGATGCCAACCAATTGGAAGCATAGTCAGATGTAGTGATGGACAGCTTGGTACTACGGAACTACGGTACTATGGATTATTGCGCATCGAATATTTCAAATTGAATAAGACGGCAATGGTGTCCATCTGGCTGTTGCGTGGCAACGATTTATGTAGGAACTATACT
This sequence comes from Hypomesus transpacificus, assembly GCF_021917145.1. Lineage (NCBI taxonomy): Eukaryota > Metazoa > Chordata > Actinopteri > Osmeriformes > Osmeridae > Hypomesus > Hypomesus transpacificus. Next base: position 14,361,572 of record NC_061068.1, on the reverse strand, counting down.
TTGTAGTAGCGGAAGAATGACGGTTTATTATTAAACTATTTTGTTTCTAATTGTTTTTATTGATGAAACCATATCAAATATTTGTAGTAACAGTTTTAGAAAAGCAATAAGCCCTGCGAATCCGTGGTTTACGCTGATTTTAGAACAGGTAAGGTGGTTTTCGGCACTCCGCTTCGCGTCGTGCCTAACTACTCCCCTTACCTGTTCTAAAATCAGCGTAAACCACGGCCTCTTGGGGCATATTGCTTAAATATATGTAACAACTTTACACTGAGTTTATCGTCTCAAACAGTTAGAAAATCATATTTGGGCTTATTTGTATTGTTAGATGAAAGCCACCGATCCCATATTCCATACCACGCCATCTGCATTAAAGGACGGCATTAATAGGGGTTATGCGCAACATTCTTCCGGTTTTACAAAACAGATGTAACTACTTCTGGCCGGCCGCTTTTGAGGTAAACACAGCGTAGGAAAGGCCACCTACTATAGCCGGTGTTTAAAGGGGCTACTCTTAATTACAATTTCCCATGTACACAGGATTGCCAAACGGACTTCCAGAGCCCCGAGTACCCTGGGGAGTAGCCTTTTTTGTTGTTGCTCGCAGACGATTAAAACAGTCAAACGAAGACTGTACCTGTAGAAGTCCAAGTGGACTCAAAGAATGCAGTGTTTGGCAATCAACTGCAACAACTACCAGTGTGACAGTATTTATTTACAGGTCAATTTTGTCGTAGCATAATCTTGTACACCTGCTAACTTGAACGTTTTTTTTGGCCTAGTAGTAGGCTAGTAAACGTAATTCCTTCTAGGAACAATAGGTCCTAGCTATAGAAACCAGAATAATGATATGGATATGACACTAAATTAAAATGAGTTTCTTAAATTAATTTGCTGAATTCATATATTTCATTGATAACTTAGCACTAGTTGTGTAGCTATGTAGCCTACTGTAACGTTATAATTAATGTGTAGAGCTAGTGTTAGTGCTACCTCCTGGGAAACGGTCTAACGTTAGGCTATTATAACGTTATATGAGCTCATCACTTTATTCCTGTCACACTTACCCTAATGTAGAGAGTAATACAACTTACAAAATCCTTGAACTTCCCTGTCAATATAAGTTACTTGGATAACCTAGCGCTGCAGATGTGTACAGAAGTGAGAAGCGAAAACGATCTGTTTTCCGGTTCAAGCGCTCCGCACAACCCCTATTCCGTTCAACCACAAGTATCCTTAAGATGGCGTTGTAGAATTAGCTGTAAGACTGTTGGTTTTGCCATACTCTTAGCTGCCAGCAGATGTCGCTGTTGAGTAAAGGTTTCGAGCGTTTCAAAGACCCCGACTCTAATGTTACAATTGTCTCAGCGTTTCGAAAAGCCTGGATTTGCCCATGACTAGTCAGATGGTCAAACGTCTTACGGTGCGTGTCCACTACAGCGGAGTGGGCGGCGCAGGGCGTCGGCTTCCAATTGTTAATGAAACCTGGCGGTGACGCTTGTCAACGCTCGCGTAGGGCATTGTGGGAAGGCGAGCGGAGCGTTGCAAGTTGGATTTTCTCAACTTTATGTAAATGAGGAGCGTTAAACGCTGGCGTTGGCCAATCGGATTGGTTTCTTGTTTTTTGTATTGTAGCAACCGTTGGTCATGGTAAACATTTTCTAGGTTTCAAGATGGAGGAGAAACGTATGGGATATATGTCTACACACCCAGTCTTGTTTTATACGTCTCTGTACAATCAAAGAGACGTTAACAAAAAAATATATACCTGGCGCAGGGTTGCCAAGGTTATTGGTGTCCCTGGTGTGTTTTTTGTAACTTTCTTCTGTGCTAACTGCATACTCCAGTAGTCTAGCTAGTCTAGTTCACCCGGCACACGATTGACATTCAATGTTGAAATGCTGGTTGGCAGTTACTCGCTAGCCGTACAGTAAATGTGTAGTGGCCATAATCTAGCGAATGTAACTGGAAAAATGTACGAAGTGCTGTATAGCCTAGTTGACAAGATCATGCTACATCTAGTCAGTGTATCTGATTCCTTGCCTCATGCCGTGTAAAAGCTGTATTTTGATCGAGACAGGACAACCTATATGTATGTCAATAGTGATCGATTTTGTAAGTACATGAACCCAAGTCGGCCACTGTGGCCGGTGGATTTCAAAATCTACCAGCCACTCAATGTTTTTACCAGCCACTTTCTTGTTTTTAACCAACAATGTGTGACTGCATGTGAAAATTAATACTACGATCTACAATATTTAATCAGTTTATTTAATCTCAACTCTCAATGAAACACTGACACTTTCTCTTTCTCTCTTATACATACACAAACGCCGAACTGATACACATTTCATTAAATGAGTAGGGCAGATTAAACAACAAACTAACATTCCTCAACCCATCCTCCCCTCTCCCAGTACTCATCAGAATCAGATTCTAAAGTTTCAGAGGTGCTTTCCTGAGCGTTCTTCTTCCAGGACAGGGCGAACAGCACCCTGACGCGAAGCGGAGGGGTGTAGCTTTGCTATGAAGGGGCTTATTTTCCCGATAATGACAACGGCGTTCTATACATTATCCCTTTTATTACACGGCTACTTGCCAAAAAAAAATATTTTTACAATTTATATGTTACCATTCGTAGTAGGGCTGTCCCCGACTATGATTTTCTTTAGTCGACCAAACCTCGACTAAAACGTCTGAAAATCGACTACTCGAACTTTGAAACGCACAAACATTTTCGCGATCTGACTCAGTGGCTGCTGGATATTGCAGATTCAGCCGCTAATAGCCTACTGATAATAAGACTCGTATCACCAGTCCTGTTGTAACCGAATGCCGATGGCATTTAATATCTCTTACAATGTACTACAAATGAAAAATATTGTTTGTTTAGCATGCGAATCATCAGAGCGCGCGTATCACTAACTTGCAGCATGCGAACTTACGTAGAAGCTGAGTGGGGAACGTTGCAACAGAGAAAGATTTTGTCTTGGCCGGAGAAGATGATGTCATTTGATTTGGATGTGATTCTTTTAATAGGCATATTCCTTTTTCAACCCAGCGCGTTAGCATGAGTGAAGTAGGGCTAGACCAACTTACGTTTTTCTGGTGGTAGGCTACATCATTTTCTACGTCAAACTATGAAAAATAAACTGGTACTTTGTAAATGTAAATGTACTTTAATGAAATGACGCCATACAGATGTCTTACACATACACAGATGTCTTTGCCATTTTGACTAATAACACAGACAAAGAAGGCTATGGCAGAGTTTGTAGTTCTGCAGCCACTTGTGCTCGTACCATGTGCAAAATACCAAAACAAAACAAAGCACAGATCAACGAAAGGGAAAACAGTAACACCTTTCTTTTAAATTATATATTTTTAGAGTTGGTTTATTTGTCTTAAATAATATAATCTACAATTTCTGTTGAACATTTCGTTAATTCAGCAATGATGACACAAGCGGGAATCAGATCTCGCACTGCCATATGGCAGCTCGACTAAAACAATCTAAGTCGACCAAGAGCATATCGACCAGAAAATCGACTCGATTCGTAGTGTTGATCAGCAGAGAAATAGTTCACCAAAGAGGTTGAAATTCATAGACCTTGAACATTCTTTAGGCTTCAAATCAGCTGACGTCGCTAAGCAACGGAGTATGCTGGGGTTGAAAAGTTACCGGACTACTTGCAGACTGTTACGAAAGACGTGAATCCGAGGCAAAAGGCCACTTCTCTTGACAGCGGTCAGTATAACATAGCAACGGTCTGTTATTGAAAAATAATTGACCGCAGATCGTTGGGAAGCCTCATTCAAGTGAATAGGGCATCGGGAAATAAGCCCCTTCAGAACGAAGCTACAGCTAGGTGTTGTTCGCCCTTTCGGGGCTTATTTTCCCGATAATGACTGGCGTTCTATACATTATCCATTACTTATTACACGGCTACTTGCCGAAAAAAATACTTAACACAGTGTGTCTTTCTACAATCTATTTGTTCCCAGATAGCACACATACGTCGGGCCGACGTATACAATATACGACGGGCCAACGTCGTATGGACATCGTTTGCACATTGGCAAAACGTCGCCGAGACGTCCACAATTGATCGAAACCGACCTCCAGACGAGGAATCAAAACTGTACCAATCGGCCGTTCTACAGATATTTCCTCTTAACTCTACATGTATTTATTTAGTTCGGATCTCTGACAGCAAATATTTCACTATCTGAAATGTCACTTAGCAAATGAACATACAACCCAGCTAACACATTTACGTTGCCCTGACGTTGTCGCAACATCACGCGATGACCAAACATACGTTGCCGCAACGTCTTTGGCGACGTTGAGGGACCGTGCATCTGTGGGGCGCCAGTAGGTTGCCGCAACGTAATCTTGTGACGTTGCCAGTCCGTAACTGCGACGTTGTGGCAACGTTAATTTTCCGACGTTGCCAGTCCGTAACCGCGACGTTGTGGCAACATTATTTTCCGACGTTGCCAGTCCGTAACCGCAACCTCCTAGCAACGTAATTTTCTGACGTTGCCAGTCCGTAACCGCGACGTCGTCGCAACGTTATTTTCCGACGTTGCCAGTCGGTAACCGCAACCTCCTAGCGACGTTGTTTTGGGACGTTGCCAATCCGTAACCGCGACGTCGTGGCAACGTTATTTTCCGACGTTGCCAGTCGGTAACCGCGACCCCTCCTAGCAACGTTGTTTTGTGACGTTGCCAGTCCGTAACCGCGACCTCCTAGCAACGTAATTTTGTGACGTTGCTAGTCCGTAACTGCGACGTCAACAATTTACTTAATTATGAAGTAACCTTCATATGCAGACCTCATTTGCCCAGAAGGCTACTTGTTTTGGTATAATAGATAGCCAACCTTAGGAGTAATATGTTTGTGTGATGTGTAGCCTGACTCAAGCTAAATCATAAACGAGGCAGCATTTCAGAATCAGAAAGTGTTTTAATCGCCATGAAAGTTTGCACAGACAAGGAATTTACTTTGGCAGGAAGGTATATACATTTACCATATAGGAATCCTAAATATGTGGTCTACCTATACTAAAGGGGAGTCAGATGGCTGATCGGTTGGGGAATCAGGCAGTTAAATCAGAAGGTTGCCAAATGATGTGTCCTTGGGCAAGGCACTTCACCTTACTTTCCTCCAGGGAATATCCCTGTACTTACTGTAAATAAGAGCGTCTGCTAAAATGACAATGCACAAAGTATGCATGTAACATTTACAATAAAAACTAAAATGGCCAAAATATATACATACGTGATAAAAAGTGCCACTGCAAACAAACACTGCAAAGAAAAAAACACTGCAAAACAAACACTGCAAAACAAAAGTGCCAAACAAACAAAGTGCAAAAAATGAATTAAAATCTTCTTCCAGTCCCCGCTATGAGTCCTGTCTGTTGGCCCTGACAAGGAAGCACAAAATAAGTTAGTGTTCGATTAACATAATCGCACGTGTGAAAAGGGGCTATACAAGTCATTAAAAAAATCACATCTAAAATAATATACGTCATCAATTAAAATATTATGTGATTCTAGATTTGTGTCATAGCCATGTGAAAGATTGGATATGGAAGTTGCAAACATGATTCATTCACCTGGCTGGTTTTGAATGGGCTGCCGGGGTGTGTTTGAGTGTTTCCTCTATGCGGAGTTCCACAGCTTTCTCTCCCAGTCCCGTCTTCTACTTCATCACAGCGTCTGGAATTAGAAGTCATGAACTTATTGTCAGCACCAATGTGAACGTTGAATGCGTGTAAGCCATAGTTTGTGGGATCTCCAAACACTTACCACTCTCTTTCGCAACTCCAGCACCTTAAGGCGCTCCTCAAGGTCTTGAAGTTCAGCCTGTGTTTGGGCCACCTGTAGGTCCATCACTGGCACCTCTTCAGTGTGTCTGCCCTGTGGTCGCCTGAACAGGAGAGCCTCCCGCTGGTTCTCTTCCAATGTCTCCATCTTCCGGAGCATAACCTGTAATGTGTCTGTAATTAAAGAGAAGTAAAACAAGTTTACAAGAGTTTGCATGATTGGCATACACTGTGGTTCTTCTAGATTAGCTGTAACATTGATGTACATAACAAATGTTACCTTGATTGGTCTTTGCCCAAGATGGTACAGCTGAATGGGGTATACAAAGCATTAGTAAGACAACATTTGTTGTTTTGACAAATATGTTTCCCCCCACGATCAGAACAACTTAAGTATGCCTTACAATTAGGTATGCCTTACAATGGCAATGGTATGAGTATTTTTTTGAGTGTCTTATATTTGCACTTGCCTGGCTGCCAGCTGTTTTCCGGGGCGCCCTATGGGTTCTCCTCCACCAGACCAGAGTTGACACCTAGAGGTATGGCATCTGGTGAGGCAAAGGTTTTAAGTCATACTTTTGCTTCAAAGCATAGCCTTTAGGGTTGCCATGGCTCATACAATTATTGTCACTGTTATAAACGGTCATTCATTACTTTACCATAATTTCCAAGGGACACAGTACTTGTGATGGTGGTCGGATCACCTGTACAGAAATGAAAGTGGAATGTAGTTTAAGTACATAGTAGCCTATTAGTATATTGATATTGAAGAAGCATCGCACATATGTGATCATTCGAAAGCAGGGCCCCACAGCGTAGCGTCGCACATGTGTGATTCTGAACATTCCAACCAACTATTTTCCGATGGGCAGAAACTATATGATAAACACTACAGTATGGCTTCAAAATGTACAATTAGTAGGCTAACAAGTAACACTAGCAAGTAGTAGCATTGGTACTAGTATTATCTTAGGTTGCTAAGTAACGGAAGCTAATTAAAGCTACATAGCTTCCGTTTTGGAAAAATAACTCGCGTACTCTGGTGAAAGTGTCTGAAATATTAAGAACTCACGCATCTAAAGGTTAAAACGACTAAACTTATCCAAAAACAAATGTCATGTACAAATTGGAAGAATTAGTGACATGATACTTTTACAGACGCCATTGCTGTACATGCCATGACCGACTGTGAACGTGATCAGCCACGCGCTAGCGTCTTTGAAAATTCAGGGCTAGCTAGCTAGGTTAAATAAACTATTTTGGGACAAGGTTTTCTAACAGTTCTGAACGTTTATTTTCACTGATTCTTTTGAGGGTGATTTTTGAGACGCTAAACTTTGATAACATGTATGCATTTTCAGTATTTCAAAATAACTTTCTGGAGGGTTTAACCTAGCTAGCGAAATCCTAACGTAAACAATGTGAATCTGATATAACGCTATAAACAACTCAATTTCAAACCTATATGCCCCATCCAATTTCTAAAAATATGTTTATATATTTAAAACTATGTCTGTAAAGAAACTCACCTTTGAAGTAACTTATTTCCAGGTAAAATCCATTGTGTGAAAGACGGTAGGACCCTGGCAAAAACTGTTTAGGAAGCCCAGTTTCAGCTACGCGTTGAAATGGGCAAGCGCAAAGTTGTTGCTCAGGGGCAGACAGAGGGGCAGGTTTGCTAATGAAGAATTGTAATATTCTGTGATGACTTGTCTTTGAAAGTGAAACTCTTAAGAGTCGCTTACCTTTTGGTCACTTTTAACAATTTTGTATTACAAAACTATTGGAGCACAAATTTGCATTGTGTGTCATACAGCTTTGGTGTGCTATAGCCTACAAATAATGTTTGCTTAATCATGTTACTCATCACACATTGATTGCTTTTGTACATGTTTATAGTAAAGAATGAAAGACGAAATTATATTCCACATTCTGTCTTTTTTAATTTACGATATGTGTCTGCATATGAGAACATTGATGACCAATGACCTGCTGGGGCTGAGCAGCACATGAATTACATGCAGTGTCTACATTTATATATATAAACCACTATATTGCACCAAGATCCGTTGTCCTGCGACAAAAATAAGGTAACCAGCCGACCAAGGGACGACGTCGCAGCAACGTTGTCCACGGGTCTAAAAATAAGGTAACGAGCCGACCAAGGTACAACGTTGCGGCAACGTTGTCCACGGGACCAAAATTAACGTAACCAGCCGACCAAGGTACAACGTCGCGGCAACGTTGTCCATGGGACCAAAAAATAACGTAACCAGCCGACCAAGGTACAACGTCGCGGCAACGTTGTCCATGGGACCAAAAAATAACGTAACCAGCTGACCAAGGTACAACGTCGCGGCAACGTTGCCCACGGACCTAAATATGACGTTACCAGCCGACCAAGGTACGACGTCGCGGCAACGTTGTCCATGGGACCAAAAAATAACGTAACCAGCCGACCAAGGTACAACGTCGCGGCAACGTTGTCCATGGGACCAAAAAATAACGTAACCAGCCGACCAAGGTACAACGTCGCGGCAACGTTGTCCATGGGACCAAAAAATAACGTAACCAGCTGACCAAGGTACAACGTCGCGGCAACGTTGCCCACGGACCTAAATATGACGTTACCAGCCGACCAAGGTACGACGTCGCGGCAACGTTGTCCATGGGACCAAAAAATAACGTAACCAGCCGACCAAGGTACGACGTCGCGGCAACGTTGCCCACGGACCTAAAAATGACGTTACCAGCCGACCAAGGTACGACGTCGCGGCAACGTTGCCCACTGGTCTAAAAATAACGTAACCAGCGGACCTAGGTACGACGTCGCGGCAACGTTGCCCACTGGTCTAAAAATAACGTAACCAGCCGACCAAGGTACGACGTCGTGGCAACGTTGCCCATGGGACCAACTGGCAACATTCCCTTTATAACGTTGCTAATGACCGAAGGTAACGTTGCGGGTTACCAACTGAGCACTTACTGGCAACGTTGCCGCAACGTCATGTGTTAGCTGGGAATAGGCTATTAGCAGTAGCTAGCTATTTGATTCAACCTGGATTTTCTGTGTGTGGGTATTGAAGAGACACAATTCAAGTTCACAATCTTTTATTATCAGACTGGATGTTGATGTCATCAAGCTCTTACAAGAACTCCAACACAGAAAAGAGAGATCAAGGAACAGAGAAACATAAATATACAGCTTTGCCTACAGTTCTGCGTCTTCCATTAGTCTCCGCCGCCCTCTGACTGTCTTGACTGCCATGGTTACAGTATCTAATTGCTGAAATTAGAAGAAAAAAATCTGACATATCACTATTAAACCAGAATGTATAAGCCTATGTGTATGTAGGCTTAGGTGACTTATTACAATACAACACTTTGACATAACATGTATAGTGTATGTTTATTTTGCTCTAGTTCAGGGGTTGGCAACCCAAAATGTTGAAAGAGCCATATTGGACCAAAAAAACAAAAAACAATTCTGTATGCAAAAATTTAAAGCCTTGTATAAGCTTTATAATGAAGACAACACATGCTTAAGTGTCTACCCAGCTAACACATGACGTTGCGGCAACGTTGCCAGTAAGTGCTCAGTTGGTAACCCGCGACGTTACCTTCTGGCAACGTCGTGGCAACGTCGTAGCAACGTTATAAAGGTAATGTTGCCAGTTGGTCCCATGGGCAACGTTGCCACGACGTCATACCTTGGTCGGCTGGTTACGTTATTTTTAGACCAGTGGGCAACGTTGCCGCGACGTCGTACCTTGGTCGGCTGGTAACGTCATCTTTAGGTCCGTGGGCAACGTTGCCGCGACGTTGTACCTTGGTCGGCTGGTTACGTTATTTTTTGGTCCCATGGACAACGTTGCCGCGACGTCGTACCTTGGTCAGCTGGTAACGTCATCTTTAGGTCCGTGGGCAACGTTGCCACGACGTCGTACCTTGGTCGGCTGGTTACGTTATTTTTAGACCCGTGGGCAACGTTGCCGCGACGTCGTACCTTGGTCGGCTGGTTACGTTATTTTTTGGTCCCATGGACAACGTTGCCGCGACGTTGTACCTTGGTCGGCTGGTTACGTTAATTTTGGTCCCGTGGACAACGTTGCCGCGACGTTGTACCTTGGTCGGCTGGTTACCTTATTTTTAGACCCGTGGACAACGTTGCCGCGACGTCGTCCCTTGGTCGGCTGGTTACATTATTTTTGTCGCAGGACAACGGATTTTGAGTGCAATATAGTGGTTTATATATATAAATGTAGACACTGCATGTAATTCATGTGCTGCTCAGCCCCAGCAGGTCATTGGTCATCAATGTTCTCATATGCAGACACATATCGTAAATTAAAAAAGACAGAATGTGGAATATAATTTAGTCTTTCATTCTTTACTATAAACATGTACAAAAGCAATCAATGTGTGATGAGTAACATGATTAAGCAAACATTATTTGTAGGCTATAGCACACCAAAGCTGTATGACACACAATGCAAATTTGTGCTCCAATAGTTTTGTAATAGGCCTACAAAATTGTTAAATGTGACCAAAAGGTAAGCGACTCTTAAGAGTTTCACTTTCAAAGACAAGTCATCACAGAATATTACAATTCTTCCTTAGCAAACCTGCCCCTCAGTCTGCCCCTGAGCAACTACTTTGCGCATGCCCATTTCAACGCATAGCTGAAACTGGGCTTCCTAAACAGTTTTTGCCGGGGTCCTACCGTCTTTCACACAATGGATTTTACCTGGAAATAAGTTACTTCAAAGGTGAGTTTCTTTACAGACATAGTTTTAAATATATAAACATATTTTTAGAAATTGGATGGGGCATATAGGTTTGAAATTGAGTTGTTTATAGCGTTATATCAGATTCACATTGTTTACGTTAGGATTTCGCTAGCTAGGTTAAACCCTCCAGAAAGTTTTTTTGAAATACTGAAAATGCATACATGTTATCAAAGTTTAGCGTCTTAAAAAATCACCCTCAAAAGAATCAGTGAAAATAAACGTTCAGAACTGTTAGAAAACCTTGTCCCAAAATAGTTTATTTAGCTAGCTAGCCCTGAATTTTCAAAGACGCTAGCGCGTGGCTGATCACGTTCACAGTCGGTCATGGCATGCACAGCAATGGCGTCTGTAAAAGTATCATGTCACTAATTCTTCCAATTTGTACATGACATTTGTTTTTGGATAAGTTTATTCGTTTTAACCTTTAGATGCGTGAGTTCTAAATATTTCAGACACTTTCACCAGAGTACGTGAGTTATTTTTCCAAAACGGAAGCTATGTAGCTTTAATTAGCTTCCGTTACCTAGCAACCTAAGATAATACTCGTACCAATGCTACTACTTGTTAGCCTACTAATTGTACATTTTGAAGCCATACTGTAGTGTTTATCATATAGTTTCTGCCCATCGGAAAATAGTTGGTTGGAATGTTCAGAATCACACATGTGCGACGCTACGCTGTGGGGCCCTGCTTTCGAACGATCACATATGTGCGATGCTTCTTCAATATCAATATACTACTAGGCTACTATGTACGTAAACTACATTCCACTTTCATTTCTGTACAGGTGATCCGACCACCATCACAAGTACGTGTCCCTTGGAAATTATGGTAAAGTAATGAATGACCGTTTATAACAGTGACAATAATTGTATGAGCCATGGCAACCCTAAAGGCTATGCTTTGAAGCAAAAGTATGACTTAAAACGTTTGCATCACCAGATGCCATACCTCTAGGTGTCAACTCTGGTCTGGTGGAGGAGAACCCATAGGGCGCCCCGGAAAACAGCTGGCAGCCAGGCAAGTGCAAATATAAGACACTCAAAAAAATACTCATACCATTGCCATTGTAAGGCATACCTAATTGTAAGACATACTTAAGTTGTTCTGATCGTGGGGGGAAACATATTTGTCAAAACAACAAATGTTGTCTTACTAATGCTTTGTATACCCCATTCAGCTGTACCATCTTGGGCAAAGACCAATCAAGGTAACATTTGTTATGTACATCAATGTTACAGCTAATCTAGAAGAACCACAGTGTATGCCAATCATGCAAACTCTTGTAAACTTGTTTTACTTGTCTTTAATTACAGACACATTACAGGTTATGCTCCGGAAGATGGAGACATTGGAAGAGAACCAGCGGGAGGCTCTCCTGTTCAGGCGACCACAGGGCAGACACACTGAAGAGGTGCCAGTGATGGACCTACAGGTGGCCCAAACACAGGCTGAACTTCAAGACCTTGAGGAGCGCCTTAAGGTGCTGGAGTTGCGAAAGAGAGCGGTAAGTGTTTGGAGATCCCACAAACTATGGCTTACATGCATTCAACGTTCACATTGGTGCTGACAATAAGTTCATGACTTCTAATTCCAGACGCTGTGATGAACTAGAAGACGGGACTGGGAGAGAAAGCTGTGGAGCTCCGCATAGAGTAAACACTCAAACACACCCTGGCAGCCCATTCAAAACGAGCCAGGTGAATGAATCATGTTTGCAACTTCCATATCCAATCTTTCACATGGCTATGACACAAATCTAGAATCACATAATATTTTAATTGATGACGTATATTATTTTAGATGTGATTTTTTTAATGACTTGTATAGCCCCTTTTCACACGTGCGATTATGTTAATCGAACACTAACTTATTTTGTGCTTCCTTGTCAGGGCCAACAGACAGAACTCATAGCGGGGACTGGAAGAAGATTTTAATTCATGTTTGGCACTTTGTTTGGCACTTTTGTTTTGCAGTGTTTGTTTTGCAGTGTTTTTTTCTTTGCAGTGTTTGTTTTGCAGTGGCACTTTTTATCACATATGTATATATTTTGGCCATTTTAGTTTTTATTGTAAATGTTACATGCATACTTTGTGCATTGTCATTTTAGCAGACACTCTTGTTTACAGGATATTCCCTGGAGGAAAGTAAGGTGAAGTGCCTTGCCCAAGGATACATCATTTGGCAACCTTCTGATTTAATAGCCTGATTCCCCAACCGATCAGCCATCTGACTCCCCTTTAGTATAGGTAGACCACATATTTAGGATTCCTATATGGTGAATGTATATACCTTCCTGCCAAAGTAAATTCCTTGTCTGTGTAAACTTTCATGGCGATTAAAACACTTTCTGATTCTGAAATGCTGCCTCGTTTATGATTTAGCTTGAGTCAGGCTACACATCACACAAACATATTCCTCCTAACGTTGGCTATCTATTATACCAAAAAAAGTAGCCTTCTGGGCAAAAGAGGTCTGCATATGAAATATAGGTTACTTCATAATTAAGTAAATTGTTGACGTTGCAGTTACGGACTAGCAACGTCACAAAATTACGTTGCTAGGAGGTCGCCATTACCGACTGGCAACGTCGGAAAATAACGTTGCCACGACGTCGCGGTTACGGATTGGCAACGTCCCAAAACAACGTTGCTAGGAGGTTGCGGTTACCGACTGGCAACGTCGGAAAATAACGTTGTGACGACGTTGCGGTTACGGACTGGCAACGTCAGAAAATTACGTTGCTAGGAGGTTGCGGTTACGGACTGGCAACGTCGGAAAATAACGTTGCCACGACGTTGCGGTTACGGACTGGCAACGTCGGAAAATTAACGTTGCCACGACGTCGCGGTTACGGACTGGCAACGTCACAAGATGACGTTGCGGCAACCTACTGGCGCCCCACAGATGCACGGTCCCGCAACGTCGCCAAAGACGTTGCGGCAACGTATGTTTGGTCATCGCGTGACGTTGCGACAACGTCAGGGCAACGTAAATGTGTTAGCTGGGTATATTAGCTATATTAGCCTACTATCAAAATTATAAATAGGCTACAAATACATAATGAGCATTCATAAAAAAAGCTGGCTAGCTTCTGTTACCTAGCATAACACTCGTAGCCATGCTACTTCCTGCTAGTGTTAGCTCTACTTGTTAGCTTCCTCATTGTAAAATTTTAAGCCATATGATAAAGTTTCCATAGTCAATAAGATAGATAGGTACTTTATTAACCCCCGAAGGGAAATTATTGTGTCCAGACAGATAGCTAGAAAGGTCACGCAGTCCAGAAAATCTTTAATCGATTAGTTGGATATTGTAGCTACAGTACAGCAGTAGCTAGCGATTTCAGTCACTACGAGTAAGTCGAGTTTGATACACTGTTGGGCTACAATATTACCGTTATTCGCTAACAATATCAACAGCAATGACATCAAGAGTGTCTTGTTTTTCAGTTCACAAGATCATAATCATGAAACGTGTTATAATCATAATAATCATAAAACGTGTTTGTGGTTAAATGACATGGAAAATCCTGTTGGCTTCAATGGCTTGTTAAGGATTACTATCGCCAGCCACGATCAACGTTATCCACCAGGAAGTAAGATATTTATTGTTGTGACGTCAGGCTGCGTTTGTCATATAAGGTGCGTTCGACATGACCCGACTTCATGCGGCGCTGCAGGCGGCTGACTTGAAACAGTGAATTCTGGTTAGACTTTTTGTCCGACTTGAGACGGCGCCGAGGATACGTCACTGTGACGTCGCCATCAAAGTACCGTGAGATTGATTCGAGAACTGCCGGCTGTGTAGCTGAGCGCATTTTCTTAAGAGCAACTGCACGGGTTCAAGTGACGACACAGCTATTTCATGATTGGCCAGATTCACACACGACAACTTTGACTCGTGTTTTGTAATATTCGGACACCTTCAGTTTCGCCAATGCACAAATCCGGACCAAACTGTTGAATTGAAAAAAACAGTTATGGAAGAAAGCGTTTTACTTCACTAACGAAAAGACTACGTTTAATTATAAATAGAGTAAAGTAAGCAAACAGCGCTTAATCGGCCGTGACGGACATCAACGCAGCAAACCACGAGAAGCTGTAATGTCCGACTTCACAGAGCCGTTTTCAACTCCTCCCCGACTGCAAGCGGCTACTCTCGCCGGTCGTTTCATGCAGCCGCAGTCCATGTCGAACGCACCTATAGTTTTTGTCCATCGGAAAATAGTAGGTTGGAATGTTCAGAATCACACGTGTGACGGTACTCTGTGGGGCTCGCTGTCGAAAAACCACATCTGTGACGCTACTCCTTAAGAGGTTAAAACCAAAAATATTTTTCAATTTTTCATATATTTTTTTTAAAGCTCCAGGGAGCCACTAGGGCGGCGCTAAAGAGCCGCATGCGGCTCTAGAGCCGCAGGTTGCCGACCTCTGCTCTACTTAGTAGCTACATTTTTGTAAAATGTCTGACCAGTGTTGAACTAGCCTAGCCGTTTGGGGTCCCTTTGCACTAGCTCTGTACCATAACGTTCACTCAAACATAGCTCATTACAGTAACTTTACACATTGTTGGAGGCATAGGCTACTTATCGCAAAACTTTTTTATATTTTTCTACTTTCATTTATTTACCTAACAACGACTGCTCCTTCTTTGTGAAGATAAATTACCGTTTTAAAAAGTGAACGCCTCTGACTCTAGATATGCTTGCAATACAACACGGAATGAGCATAATGGAACGTTCTTCCTGAAACAGTCAGTGATGAGCCGATGTATCTGCGACGTTTGAAATAGAGCACAGAGATGAGAAGAAATCCGACCATTTGCCGATGCCTATCCGACGTTATGAATAGAACACAACGTTTCGATCTTAAGCCGACGTCGGCCCGACATGTGTGCTATCTGGGTTACCATTCGCATTGTATATGTTACCATTCGTAGGCTTGTGTTGATTAGCAGAGAAATAGTTCGCCAAAGACGTTGAACTTTATAGACGTTGAACATTCTTTAGACTTCAATTCAGCTGACGTCGCTAACCAACGGAGTACGCTGGGGTTGAAAAGTTACCGGACTACTTGCGGAGTGCTGCGAAAGACGTGAATCCGAGGCAAAAAAAACGGCCGTTGACGCTCAAGTAGGGCATTGTGGAAAGGCAAGCGGAGCGTTGCGTGTAAAAATTTCTCAACTTTATGTACTGTATTTTACGGAAAATAAGCCGCACTTTGTACAAGCCGCACCCCCTCCGAATGTGCAATTTGTGTTTGTAAATCGGAGAACAAGCCGCACTGGAATACAAGCCGCACTTTACAAGTTAACAACGTCACCGTTGTTCAGACCACTGCTCACAATTGATCAATTGCACATTCATGCTGAGCGGACAGCTTGGATAGCGATCTAACTAGACAACATTCCCATTCAGGGTGAACACTCAAATTATCTAAGCTATAGACATTTAATCATTTTTTAGCAGACGCTCTTATCCAGAGCATTACACATATCAAAACAGAACCACTACAACAATAGAACTCCAAACAATGCTTATTTAACTAAGCTAATGCGCTTAACTTAGTAGCTTTTCAGCTTGCCGCAGGGAATTCTGGGTTCCAAGAGCAATGCACGAGTATAGGCGATCTTACAGCATTGTGTAACACTCTTCGGTTGTGGATAGTATGTTCATAAATAAAGCCAAGTGACTCATTTAGTGGCAGAATCCATTGTTTTGTCCACAAAATTATTTTAGATATATTGTAAGTTTAGCTAGCTCGCAAATCCTGAGGATAACCTACTGTAGCAGACCTTTCTATGTGACGACGGACAAGGGTGTTTTGTCCCTCGGGAATTGCCGTAGTCTTGATGCTGAAACATTAGCTTACGTGAAATCAGTGAGGGCTGTTGGAATGGCGATGTCAAGAAGAGCAGTGGTAAAATACAAGTTATAAAAAGAGACTGCGTCCATGTCTTATTGTCCACACGACCATATACAAAACAAACTTACAAAGAGCTTGGTTAGACTACCAAAGTTAAATTAGTAATGTTGTTAGCGATGCTAGCATTATTTTGCTAGCTAGCCTAGCCTATAACATTTCACTGGGTCTTGCAGCTGTTTCATTAACTGAAATTATTAGGAAATGTTATGCTCTACTAGCCATTTGCCTACTTTAGCAAGTCACTGTATTTTCATGCCCTGATAGTGTAACACAGTAAATAATTCCTCTTTCAAGTAATAAGCTCCCATTCAAGTGTTGAGCATAAAATTAGCTGCACGGTCAGTAGAGATCTTAAGACAAAGACACTTTTTTGTTCTAAAACCGGACTATAAGCCGCTTCGAAGCCTCTCCTCTGGTCTCCTCAGTGAGAATGGATGATGTCGCAAACGAAAATAGCACACCTTAACTCCGCCGAAAAGCAAAACAATTTTTATAAGATAACTTGGTTTTGATCCTTATTTACTGACAAGTGAACTGCTTACTCCACTAAAGTTTAGTAAAAACCTGCCAAATTTGACGTTTGCTGACATCTATACTTACCTCGTCCACAATCCCTCTCCATACACCGGGGAAGCCCTTAAGGCATTAAAGAGCACCGAAAGCCTAACGCTACTTCTCATCAGGATGGGTTAATTCAATCTCGTCACATTACGTGACTGTTCTGTGCCACTGTCTCTGGCTGTGATACAATTTTGGGAGCATGTGTAACCAAAATGGTCGCAATTTCAAGCCTTGGATGTGTAGCATATTATACTAAGATCACCACAATTGGTCTGGTTTTAGCTGTCAGACATGTTGGGTTGCATAATGACTAAGTTGATCACAAACCTACTCTTCTTTCCCCCAGATATGCAGCAGCTTTCTGTCCCGGAACCCCAACAGATTAAAGAGGAACAGGAGCTATGGACCAATCAGGAGGAAGAGCAGCTCAAAGGACTGCAGTCTGAAACTACAGACTCCGTGTTCACTTCTCCCAGTAAAAAACATGACTCTCATCAGGAAGGATTTTCTGAATGTTCACATCTTGACCAAACTGTTAAAGTAGAGAACAGAGAAGGAGACTCTTTACCCAGCAACACAACTGAGGAGCAAATCAAAGCAGAGCCTGGTGGACAAGACTGTGCAGCACCAGAACCAGGCAGTGACTCTCAGCCCCTCTCTGTTGTAGCTCCAGAATGTCCTACAGCTCAGAGTTTGGAGAAGGAGGAACATGGAGGAGAGCTGCTTCTTCTGAACAGGACACAAGACAATGAGGCTCCACCAAGGGAAAATATGCCAAAGAGTCAAAAAGGAAGAGTAAAAAAAATACATCAATGTCAACAATGTAACAAACGGTTTGGTCAGAAGGCTCATCTGGTTATGCACATAAGGACACACACAGGAGAGAAGCCTTATCAATGTCAGGAATGTAACAAACGATTTGCTCGAAGTGATACTCTAGCTTCACACATGAAGATACACACAGGAGAGAAACCATTTCAGTGTCAACAATGTAACAAACAATTTGCTATGAAGGGTAATTTTGTTGCGCACACAAGGACACACACTGGAGAGAAACCTTTTCAATGTCAGGAATGTAGCAAACTGTTTGCTCAACGTAGTAGTCTAGTTGCACACATGAGGAGACATACAGGAGAGAAACCATATCAGTGTCAACAATGTAACAAACAATTTGCTGTGAAGTCTATTTTTGTTCAGCACATAAGGACACACACTGGAGAGAAACCTTATCAATGTCAGGAATGTAGCAAACTATTTACTCAACGCAGTAGTCTAGCTGCACACGTGAGGAGACACACAGGAGAGACACCATTATAGTGTCAACAATGTAACAAACTATTTACTCAACGCAGTAGTCTAGCTGCACACGTGAGGAGACACACAGGAGAGAAACCATTTCAGTGTCAAAAATGTAACAAACAGTCTGCAGTGAAGTGTAGCCTGGTTGAACACATGAGGACACACATAGGAGAGAAACCGTAGCAATGTCAGGAAGGTAATAGATTCCTCCTAAAACATATTCACAAAGCAGTTTAGACCAACTTTGTTTGGCAATAAGGAGCAATCTTGAGCTAAAACAAAGGATGAGGTTGACCTTGTTGCTATGGATAAAGTCAACAAGCTTACTAGCAGTGATTGGCTAATAGGGGGATATATTTCAGTCAATTATTTCATCATTGAAATATTGTATAACGAGGTGTTTTGTTGTGATATGTAAATTTTTTGAAAAACTGAAGTTTTGATGATCAAATAAACATGTCCAGATGTAGGTTGTGTCACTAATGAAATAAGTTTATGTTGAACTAATTGTCAGTCTCTTGCACATGGATCTTGTAAAGAAATAGCGAATATGCTTAAAGGCAGCTGTATGAATTGTTGATGTGGGGTCTGCAGAGAGCATATTGTTTGCATAGTTATGTGTTCTGCTGATGGATGGCTGAGGTATACCAAGTTCTTCTGCGCTGCATTGCTGCATTTTCCCTGTGGCCAAGTAGCATAGTTGTCAACCTCGATCTCCAGTGTTACTGGGTTGTTTCTGTAGTGACTTTATTACCGATAACTCTACTACAATCATAATACCCGCCAATACCTTCTTTTTTTTAAGCTCTGGGGCCTCATGTATAAAATATTGCTCAGCTTTCATACCAGAAGATGGCCAAAACTTGAAAAGTACCTACGTACAGCAATATTCACATGCTTAAAACCGGTCGTACGCCAGGTTCTGCGCACATTTCCTTTATGAATCTCAATCAACGTGAGATTGACCGCACGTGAACGAGCCACTGACCCCGCCTTGCTTCCCCCCATAAATGAAAATGCAGATGGACTATAAATGTGCTCCTGAGGTCATTTATGTGTATGAATTAAAATGGCTAAACATGCTAAAAAGAAAAATTTCACAGACTGAGATCGAGGTTCTAACAACAGAGGTGGAGGCGAGAAAATGTGTCCTGTTTGGCGGCTTGTCATCAGTTATTAGCAACAAAAGAAAGTCGGCGGAGTAAACTGTACTTTCAATGCGTCTTGGATCCGAGCTGCACTTGCAGTTTCCACACATATAGCAACGCAGATAGAGTGCGGCTTGTCTGGGTTGTTATATGTGTGGAAACTGCAAGTGCAGCTCGGATCTAAGACGGATTCGAGAGACCCAGATAGAGTGCGGCTTGTCTGGGTTGTTATACAGTTAGGTCCATAAAATTTGGACATTGACACAATTGTCATCATTTTGGCTCTGTATACCACCACAATGGATTTGAAAAGAAACAATCAAGATGTGCTTTAAGTGCAGACTTTCAGCTTTAATTTCATGGTATTTACATCCAAATCAGGTGAACGGTGTAGGAATTACAACACATTTTATATGTGCCCCCCCCCCTTTTTAAGGGACCAAATAATTGGACAAATAATACCACCAAATAATTGGACAAACCAAATAATTGGACAAACTAACAATCATAAATCTAATTGTCACTTTTAATACTTTGTTGCAAATCCTTTGCAGTCAATGACAGCCTGAAGTCTGGAACCCATAGACATCACCAGATGCTGGGTTTCGTCCCTGGTTATGCTCTGCCAGGCCTCTACTGCAACTGTCTTCAGTTCCTGCTTGTTCTTGGGGCATTTTCCCTTCAGCTTTGTCTTTAGCAAGTGAAATGCATGCGCAATTGGATTTAGGTCAGGTGATTGACTTGGTCATTGCAGAACATTCCACTTCTTTGGCTTAAAAAAGTCTTTGGTTGCTTTCGCAGTATGCTTCGGGTCATTGTCCATCTGCACTGTGAAGCGCCGTCCTATGTGTTCTAAAGCATTTGGCTGAATCTGAGCAGATGATATTGCCCGAAACACTTCAGAATTCATCCTACTGCTTTTGTCAGCAGTCACATCATCGATAAATACAAGGGAACCAGTTCCATTGGCAGCCATACATGCCCACGCCATAACACTACCTCCACCATGCTTCACTGATGAGGTGGTATGCTTTGGATCATGAGCAGTTCCTTCCCTTCTCCATACTCTTCTCTTCCCATCATTCTGGTACAAGTTGATCTTGGTCTCATCTGTCCATAGGATGTTGTTCCAGAACTGTACAGGCTCTTTTAGATGTTTTTTGGCAAACTCTAATCTGGTCTTCCTGTTTTTGAGACTCACCAATGGTTTACATCTTGTGGTGAACCCTCTGTATTTACTCTGGTGAAGTCTTCTCTTAATTGTTGACTTTGACACAGATACGCCTACCTCCTGGAGAGTGTTCTTGATCTGGCCAACTGTTGTGAAGGGGTTTTTCTTCACCAGGGAAAGAATTCTTCTGTCATCCACCACAGTTGTTTTCTGTGGTCTTCGGGGTCTTTTGGTGTTGCTAAGCTCACGAGTGCGTTCTTTCTTTTTAAGAATGTACCAAACAGTTGATTTGGCCACACCTAATGTTTTTGCTATCTCTCTGATAGGTTTGTTTTGATTTTTCAGCCTAACGATGGCTTGCTTCACTGATGGTGACAGCCCTTTGGACTTCATATTGAGAGTTGACAGCAACAGATTCCAAACACGAATACCATACTTGAAATGAACTCTAGACCTTTTATCTGCTCCTTGTCAATGAAATAACGAACTCCCTTTATGAGGGAATAACATACACCTGGCCATGGAACAGCTGAGCAGCCAATTGTCCAATTACTTTTGGTCCCTTAAAAAGGGGGGGGCCACATATCAAATGTGTTGTAATTCCTACACCGTTCACCTGATTTGGATGTAAATACCCTGAAATTAAAGCTGAAAGTCTGCACTTAAAGCACATCTTGATTGTTTCATTTCAAATCCATTGTGATGGTATACAGAGCCAACATGATGAAAATTGTGTTAATGTCCAAATATTTAATGACCTAACTGTATGTGTGGAAACTGCAAGTGGCAACTCAGATCTAAGACAGATTCGAGAGACCCAGATAGAGTGCGGCTTGTCTGGGTTGTTATATGTGTGGAAACTGCAAGTGGCAGCTCAGGTCTAAGACGGATTCGAGAGACTGTAGATAGTGCGGCTAGTCTGGTTTGTTATGTTTTAGATCTATTACTTTTATCATTGTATTATTGTTTTTGTTGATTTTATGTAAAGCACCTTGAGCTGCAATTCATGTATGAAATGTGCTGTATAAATAAAGTCTTACTTATTAAACTGTGACGGGCACATGCGCATTTTTTTTTTTTTCTGTAGCACTTTGAGATTTAGCTAAATATAAAATGCATTACAAATACAATTATTATTATTAAAGGGCCGTAAATGCTGTGGGTTTGGAGAACCGGACCATGGCAGAAATTAAGAAGATATGGTCAGATGTAAAACTCGAAATTAAGAAACGAGTGGTGGCGCATCGTAACAGCATGGCAGCTATAGCGTTAGTGATTTCCTGAGTGACTTTGTCGTTCGTTTGACACCTTCAAGTTCAACAGAAGTTTTTAAGTGGTGGCAGATTAAACAGTATATAGCATTTCCCGTTTTGGGTTTTGGCATTTTGATGTGATCATCCACATTAATGATCAAACTTGTATTTTTATGTTTTTTCAATAGTCAACGTCATAGACGTATGACAGTAACTGTAGTGGAAACTTTGTTTTGTAATGTTTGATGAGTTTCGGCCCTATACAGTCAGAATTTGCCATGTTACAGAGCCAGACAAGACTTTGGGGACTCTGCACATTTTCACGTCTGAACCCGCGAATCGAAGGTGGAAGTGACGGACTCAAATCTGCTCTCCAGTCATTTTGTCCGCCATTATTTTAGAAATTAAAAGCTGCCGAAAGGGCTCCTCTTCTTCCGCTACGTAGCCAAGATGGCGCCCATTTAGGGCGAGTAGTGTCCATCGTTGTACACTGCATTTTTGGACCGTTTGCAGTACGCCATCCGGGTACTTTCAGTGCCGTGAATTCTGCTGGTTCTGTCAGTGTGAGCGCCCTAAGCACTGAAAGTCATTGCTCCAAGTGCACAAGTGGTCGGTAGTAGACACAGCCCTAGATTCGAGGTTAGAAATGTTTCCAATGATCAACGGTTGCTACGTTACAAGAAACAAGGAACCAATCCGATTGGCCAACGCTCTTCATTGTTCCACTGTTCAAACTTTTTGCTGTTTCTACATCTTTCAATTATTAATACTTTTCAGAATGGGTTTTCTTCGCCAAGAAACATCACACAGACAAGGAATTTACTGTGGCAGGAAGGTGCACACATTAAAGAATCTTAAATAAGAAGTGTACAAGTCTAACTCATACTAAGGGGCTAAAAATGTAAAATATCTAGAATGAAAAATTGCTATAGTAGAAATAGGACAACATAGTGCATTATGGCAAGGTGTTTTGTGCAGATAAAGTGATAAGTGGTCAAGTCAGTGTGAGTCCTTGGCCTTGTTGAAGAGGGATGGGAAGAAAGTGTTTGTGTGGCGTGAGGTTTGGACCGCAGCCTTCTGCCGGAGGGGAGTGGCTGAAACAGAGTGTGTCCAGGCTGGGAGTAGTTGGCCACAATCTTCCTTGCTCGCCTCAGGGTCCTCGAGGTGTGCAGGTCCTCAAGGGTAGGCAGATTGCAGCCAATCACCTTCTCAGCAGTTTGGATGATACGCTGCAGTCTGCTCTTGTCCTTGGCAGTGGCATAAGTGTACCAGATGGTGATGCAGGAGGTGAGGATGGACTCAATGATGGCCGTGTAGAAGTGCACCATCATTGTCTTTGGCAGGTTGAATTTCTTCAGCTGCCGTAGGAAGTACATCCTCTGTTGTGCTTTCTTGGTGAGGGAGCTGATCAGTTCCCACTTGAGGTCCTGGGAGAGGATAGTGCCCAGGAATCGGAAGGACTCCACAGTGTTGACTGGGGAGTCACACAGGGTGATGGGGGTGACATTGTTAGAGCATTGAGCTCTAACATAAAGCTTTAACTAGTGGTGGGCATAGATTTAAAAAATCTAGATCAATCTCACTTGGCGTTAATCTAGATTAATCTAGATTAAAATGTATCATTTGAATTCCGCCGAAGGCGTTCAGAATATGTGTGCTACCCAAATAATGACTATAAGTAAGTCTTTGAGAACGGGTTTCTCAAGCCAGGTGATGTATTAGACCAGGTGCTCATCTCCTGTTTCCAAAATGCATCACAAAATGATTGAGAAAGCTGCTCTACTATGATAATAGGTGATGAAAATTAATTATGCTCGATAAGATGTACTTGTGTTTATTAACTTTTTATTAGATTAGTTAGCTTGGCTGATACAGCTGTGCGGATGGGCTTGCCTCGGTTGCACTCAAACAGTGGTTTGACGACAACTCTTCCCCTGCGCTACATCAGTGCTTGGCCCGGCATCTTCCGCATTAGCTAAGGGATGCTTTGCGTTTAGGTGGTATTTGAGACTGGAAGAACTCCTACAGTAAACTAATTCCGCATAGCACAAGGTGCAAACAACCGTAGTCTTGTTGAGGTTTCCATTGGGAAGCTTCTTAAAAACATATTTCCCCTGAAGCAAACCAGGCAGCTTCATAGCTGCATCCATATTAGAAAGTCATGTTTGATGTGATAATTTCATACACAAGGCATACACACAGGTTCGAAGACTCGTTCTCACCCCCTACAGTGCAATTCGGCTAGGTATACATCCGCGCTAAAATATCAAGGTGAAAGTCATCATAGCTTGCGTAGTATAGACCCAGCTCCCAACCCAACATTGAGAATAGATTAAGGGCAATATTTTTTTTATCGCCCGATAAGAGTCTCACGTTAACGCAGCACGTTAACGCCGATTACGGCCCACCACTAGCTTTAACGTTTATAAAATTAAATAAGATACCCTTTTCATCACTCTTTTTTCTTCTTTATCAACCGTAAGAAAATATTTCAATGCATAACAAAAACAAATATTCCTTTTTTTTACCACTTTGTTTTAAAACACATACCTTTAAAAAAGATATTTCTTAAAAAGGTATCATCATTCAAGCCTGAACACAAAATCGTTTAAACTGCATTCAGCAAACACACACATTTTCTTCAGGAAATGTACCTTTCTAGTTTCAAATGATATCTAGTTAATCTGTTGAAAACAGTGTTGAATAGACACAATAGATTTCTTTGTACGTTTCCAAGGCTTCACCTTTGTTGTTTAAGTGAGTGCTGTTGGCTGTGTTGAGTCTTTGCTCCGCAGCTTCACTCGTTGTAAAACAACCAATCAGTGCAGCTTGTCTATGTATTAATGAGGAGGAGTCAGGTGGCTGAGCGGGTAGAGCATCGGGCTGGTAATATGAAGGTTGCCAGTTCAATTCCTGGCCGGTGCTCCCCGAGGCACTTCACCCTACTTGCCTCGGGGAGAATGTCCCTGTACTTACTGTAAGTCACTCTGGATAAGAGCGTCTGCTAAATGACTAAATGTAATGAGCATACCATAAAAGGAGAAAAGCGTTTTTTCCCGGGAACATTTGACTGGATGTATCAGGGGGCATACAACCGTCATGTATGTGTGCAACCGTTTGTAAAACTGGCTACAGCAAGGTAAGCAAACATTATCAAGCCCTTTCCCATTGTGCTCATTCAGCCAGGTAAATCAGCGATCGGCTCATGTTCACTTTTGTGCTTGTGCCGTGTTGGTATCCTTGAGCACATTTCCAGGCAACTTTTCTTGACGTAAGCAAATGGGGTACTAGTTTACCCATTTTGGATTGGTTTCAAACTTAACAAAAATCTGGAAAAATTATTAAATGAAAAAGCTAGTAATATGAGCCAGGTTCGAACAAAAAGAATTGGGGGAGATAGTTACATCCACCGGGGCCGTTGCCTCAAGCCGAGGGGCGGGGGTCTGGTAAGTTCGAAGAAGCCATAGGCTGTTTATCAATCCAAAGAACGCTGAGAACGCAAGTACATTCTTTTGACGAACCTTCTTGCAAGCGTCCTTGCAAGAATTGTCTTGCAAGGACGGAGAATGAATTGAGATGGTTAGGGTTTTCCTGGACTCGCAGCATTATGATAACACTGACTAACTACAAAGACTAGCTAACAAAGCTAAAAAATTGTCCATCTACCTGTAATTTTACGTTTTCTGTAGCCCTTGCTAACTTACAGTACCTAGTGTCTGCACTGCACTGAGATGCTAGCTAGGTTATCGACAAGTCGGAGCAAATTTACAAATTAGCCGTTTCATCAATAAAATAAGAACATTTTCAGCGACTGAACTGCTTATTTCTCTTACATTTTTATTCAGATGCTGATTTACACGTACCGTTTAGCTAAAATATGAAAAGTAAAAAATTACAGTTGTGAGGTTTGTCCGCCTCGCTTGACATCTTGCAATGACTTCTGGGAAATCAGAAGCGTTCTCGCTGGTCAAGTCACCATCCGATGCATCCTCGATAAAAGGGGCGGATCAGGAAAATGTCCGGGTATTTTTGGCGTTGTTGGTGACTTGTGTTCTTTGGATTGGAACCGTACTTGGGCAATAAAAGATTACGTCAAACGACTTCGCAAGAACACAAGAACGGAAAAAAACGTGGATTGTTAAACAGCCATAGAGTTAGGAAGAAGCCAGTGAATCACCGGAACAGCTTGACTTGTTTACATCCGGCTAGAAAGACCGAGCAGAAACTAAACTTCCTCCAGCTAACGTTTCCGAGTTTTTCACCACGAAAATGTCTAAACTGGATGTGTTTAGGGACTTTCTCGCTGAGCGGTTGAGAACTGCAGTTATGGAGATAATTGCAGCCGCTGAAAAATCGTTTGCCGAGTTCGAACAGGAGATTTATCGTTCAGAGGAGGAGACCACGCGACTGCAACGCTTGTTGGACATTGTTACTCAACCTGAGATCAAGCTTCACCGAACAGGTTCGATTAATAACTACAGTTGATTATAATCTGCTGTATCTATATTAATGATCTTAATCTTTAATTATACATTTGGTCTAGAACGACCATAACCAGGTGTGGTGTTATAATGAGGGTATTAAAGAAAAAAGCAGAATTATGTCACACCCCTTTTTTGAGTGGTTACTAGAGCAGTATCTGTTTCCCTAGTATGGAACCAGGTAAGCAGACCATAGCCCCATTAAGCCAAGCGAATGTACATTAGAGAGCCATCCATCCATCAGATGGCTCAGGGCTACGCTAACTTTTTCCCCAAGGAGTATGCTCCTAAATGAGGAAATGTAGGAGCACCGTGGGTAACAACTTTTTACAAATAATTCATTACTTAAAGGAGACATGAAATGCTGTTTTTGGATGCTTTTATATAGGCCTTAGTGGTCCCCTAATTCTGTATCTTAAGTCTCTTTCCCGAAATTCAGCCATGGTGCAGAATTATAGCCACTACGAGTACTCCCACAATGAGCTTTCCTCAGAACGCGCTGTTTTGGTGTCTGTAGCTTTAAATGCTAATGAGGAGGAGAGGGGCTGCAACATGCGCTAATGTTTACAACGGATGTATCGCAATGGCTCGTAGCCCCCGTTGCTGTAAGATGCCTCGAATTTAGCCATTCTCATCTGATCACCCTGGTTTGCAGAGGTGCACACTCATAGTCATTTAAATGGAGAAAGGAGGATATCGCGCGCCATAACACTAACAGCAGAAGGCTGCCCTTCTTCTACATGCCATACAGGCTTAGAATTGCAAAACATTATTGGATAATTCTTATAATTGACATTTTTCTGGGCCAATTGGAATCTTAGCACTTTTTCTCTTGGCCAACGGAATCTTAGCACTTGCGTCAGAATCTTTGAGCACACAGTGTCAACTGTTACTTGCACTGGCCAGCTTGCACTGAGGATAGCCTACCAAAGTTTGCCAATGTTGTTAGCTATGCTAGCTAACGTTAGTTTGCTAGCTGTATATAACATTTCACTGGGTCTTGCAGCTGTGTGTTTAGCAAGTCGCAGTATTTCCAAGCCCTGATAGTTTAACTGAGGCGATGCAGTAGAAATGACGTGCATATATGTGCTAGGCTGGATAGAACTAGCACTCTATCCGATAGACTGTTGCTCAGTACTAGTAGCTTAAGTACTATCTATCGTGCCATGGTGTACTGGCAGCATCATACATTTAAGCAATTCAAGACTTGCATGTGCAGTAAGTAATGTCACATTAAATTATGTATTTAAACTCAAGCTTGTGTGGTGCGTTGCAACTTTATGTCAAAATAAAAGTTTTTCATTTACGGCACAATCAGTGAAGTTTGGCTAGCAACATCTGCCAGGCTAGCTGGCTCGTAACTTCTTCATGCAGCTTCTCCATGCAGGGCTCTAGACCAGATGTGTCAAGCTCTGTGACAAATGTGGCCCGCCACGTCATTTTACGTGGCCCGGGGAAGCTAAATGGTGTATTGAAATAGTCTACGCTGCTTTACAGCGTGCATTGACCATAAACTACATCTCTCACAATGCATTTCGATTATGTCACGGCAAAGTGATGACATCCCGCCTCTAATAAGCAGTGTATGCACATCAGTGTTAAACGCAAAGTTTAACTGGGTGAAGGCGAGCATGGGTTGAATGACAGCACTCCAATGGAGCCGGTTCTGCAAACGTATCCCATACGCATTTTCAGCCAAGGTCCTCGGGCATTCAACCCAAGTTGGTATCGCTCTCAAACTTGGTTAGAGTACTCAGCCAAGGTAGCATGTTTCTGCTTCCCCTGTCGACAATTTGGAGCCAGAAATGATGAAGACTTCACCTTCACTAGACAAGGTTTTACCAATTGGAAAATGGCAATGTTTATTTTACATAAAATTCAAAAAGCTATTCTGCGTTCAAATGAAGGGCCAAAAATTTCGGTTCCTCGCTATGCGCGCTTGTATTAAGTGTGAAAGTCCCTATCTAGCATCACAACAAACCCAGAATACCTCTTAGGTTTGGGCTAATCCCCGAATGTTTACAACGCCTGGCTCCGCGCCTTTAACACTCGGATCAATAAGCAGTCTCAAAAATGATAGGCCTATCAATATAACAAATAATAAGATCCCCTTCCATAATCATTTTACCCCCCCAAATGTTAACTGCACCCCCAGTCAAAGCAGGCTGCATCCAGCCCTGGATGGAAGGCAGTTTCAATAAAGATGGGAAAGCGAATGTTTGTGCTTCAAGGATTAAAAAAAAATGTATTTGGTGTTATTAGGCGATGTTGGTCGTTGGAGTACAATCTCGGTCGGCATTTTGACACCAAACACAGAGATAAATATAGCTGCAAGCAGCAATGAAGAAGCCAAGCAGCATTCGATATGGAAATTCAGTAGCTAAAGCAGCAAAGCAAAACTTTTAATAAAGTCGCCATAGGGTTCCGTCGAATCATCTGCATCTACGGAATCTAATGAAACCTCACTTAAGAAAACGGTCTCATGGTTCAAATGTTATGGGCGTAAACGCACCTCCAACTTTGACGCCTTGGTGGCGCTATAGAGCTTTAGGGATCGACATGAAACTTTGCTGACGATATTCAGGAGACCGTTCCAAATCAGTGTGCCAAATTTCAAAACTTCGCACCAATTGCTATGCATAACTAGAGAGGGTACAATTTCTGGGGAAATTGTAGGGTGTGCTTGCGTCGGTTGCAGGTGGGTTCGTTTTCCCATCTAGTGATATTTTCAAGGATTTAGCCCACTCATATTGCATAATTCATTAAGAATACCCTTTGAAACAAGAAACCCACTTGAAACAAGCTACTGTAACAACGTTGTCACAGGCAGTATTTCAGATGGAATTGCGATTCAAATAGTAGTAACACAACCAAATACATAAACACGCTGCAAATATAGAAACGCGCTGCAAAAAGGAAAACACGCAAACCCCGAAAACAAATGCAAACAGAAAAACGCTGCATCCAGATAACACAACGGAAGTGCTCCAGGCCAGTGGGAGCGCTAAGTAGAAGAGCTCGATTTTAGAACCAGAGAGGGCAGATGAGAAGTTTGTTTTGAATAGGACCAAAATCAAAGTAAACAGGCGACATAAAAAGATTAGTATTTGTAGCGTGTTTATGTATTTGGTTGTGTTGTGTGTATTTGCAGCGTGTTTGTGGAATGCTGCACATGTGTTGTCAAATTTATGAAGATGTTTTCTTAATTTGCTTGTGTTTTGTCTATGCAAGTGTTTTCTTACGGTGCGTTCACACTGCAGACCTTTTTACCGCTCAGCACCGCCGGCCTTCCCACTGTGCACCACGCTCGGGGGCGTGTCAGACAGATTCATTCAGAGCTGTAGTTCTCTTAAATCACTGTTGTAGTTCGTATAATGTCATGGCAAATGTGCAGACAAAATACAACTTTTACACACATTAAGCACAAATCCGACTCGCATTCTAGATCTGACATGATCTTATCTACAGCACACAATAGGTTATCTTTTTCCACACTTTTTTTAGGCCGAGTGAAAGATGAAATGCCACCCGCACTCTATGGAACGGGTATTGTTCCGGCTGGAAAAAAAGATGCATCAGACATAAACGTTGACATGTGTAACCTTTTATTATATTACTCGAAATCTCTGCAAATCAATCGCTAGATCATGACTTGCCACTACACATTCACTGTATGGATAGCGAGTGGCTGCCAGCCAGCATTTCAGCGTTGAATGTCAATCGTGTGCCTGGTGAGCTAGCTAGACTATGCAGCTAGCACAGAAGAAAGTTACGTAATGTGAAGAAACTGAATTAAAGTACAAAATACAACACACCAGGGACGCCGACAACCTCAGCAACCCTGCGCCAGGCATAATTTTTTTCTCTGTAATCGAACATAGACGTTTCATACAATACTGGGTATGAAGACACACATACGATGAGTTGCTCTTCCATCTTGAAATTGTCAAACCTAGAAATGTTTACCATGACCAACAGTTGCTACGTTACAAGAAACAAGAAACCAACCCGAATGGCCATCGCTGTCGTTTTCACGCTCCGGGGCTTATTTTCCCGATAATGACCGGGGTTCTATACATAATCCCTTACTTATTACACGGCTATCTAAATTTAAGATTCTTATATGTTTATTGTTTGCACCTTCCTGCCAAAGGAAATTCCTTGTCTGTGCAAACTTTCATGGCGAATAAATCCCTTTCTGATTCGGCTACTTGCCAACAAAAATTACTTAACACAGTGTGTCTTTTTTTACAATGTATTTGTTACCATTCGTATTGTTCATCAGCAGAGAAATAGTTCGCCAAAGACGTTGAACTTCATAGACGTTGAACATTCTTTAGGCTTCAAATCAGCTGACGTCGCTAAGCAACAGAGCACGCTGGGGTTGAAAAGTTACCGGACAACTTGCGGAGTGCTACGAAAGACGTGAAGGCAAAAAGGCCACTTCCCTTGTCCGTCCGTCCGTCATCTGCCGCTTGTCCGGGGATCGGGTCGCGGGGGCAGCGACCTAAGCAGGGAAGCCCAGACTTCCCTCCCCCCGGCCACTTCCACCAGCTTATTCTGGGGGACCCCGAGGCGTCCCAGGCCAGCCGAGAGACATAGTCCCTCCAGCGTGTCCTGGGTCTTCCCCGGGGCCTCTTCCCAGTGGGACGTGCCCGGAACACCTCACCAGGGAGGTGTCCAGGAGGCATCTTAATCAGATGCCCGAGCCACCTCAGCTGGCTCCTCTCGACGCGGAGGAGCAGCGGTTCTACTCTGAGCCCCTCCAGGATGACCAAGCTTCTCACCCTATCTCTAAGGGAGAGCCCGGACACCCTGCGGAGAAAGCTCATTTCGGCCGCTTGTATTCGCGATCTCGTTCTTTCGGTCACTACCCATAGTTCGTGACCATAGGTGAGGGTAGGAACGTAGATCGACTGGTAAATAGAGCTTCGCCTTTCGACTCAGCTCCTTCTTCACCACGACGGACCGATGCAGAGCCCGCATCACTGCAGACGCCGCACCGATCCGCCTGTCGACCTCGCGCTCCATTCTTCCCTCACTCGTGAACAAGACCCCGAGATACTTGAACTCCTCCGCTTGGTTCAGGATCTCCTCCCCGACCCGGAGATGGCACTCCGCCCTTTTCCGGTCGATTACCATGGCCTCAGATTTGGAGGTGCTGATTCGCATCCCAGCCGCTTCACATTCGGTTGCGAACCGCTCCAGTGAGAGCTGAAGGTCACGGCCCGATGAAGCCAACAGGACCAGATCATCCGCAAATAGCAGCGACCCGATCCTGAGGTCACCAAACCGGACCCCCTTAACACCCTGGCTGCGCCTAGAAATTCTGTCCATATAGGTAATGAACAGAATCGGTGACATAGGGCAGCCCTGGCGGAGTCCAACCCTCACCGGAAACAAGTTTGACTTACTACCGGCAATGCGGACCAAACTCTGGCACCGGTCGTACAGCGACTGGACAGCCCCGATCAGGAAATCCGGTACCCCGTACTCTCGGAGCACCCCCCACATGAGCCCCCGAGGGACACGGTCGAACGCCTTTTCCAAATCCACAAAACATGTGTAGACTGGTTGGGCAAACTCCCATGTACCCTCCAGGACTCCGCGGAGGGTATAAAGCTGGTCCACTGTTCCACGGCCAGGACGAAAACCACATTGTTCCTCCTGAATCCGAGGTTCGACAATCCGTTGGACCCTCCTCTCCAGGACCCCTGAATAGACTTTTCCAGGGAGACTGAGGAGTGTGATCCCCCTAAAGTTGGAGCACACCCTCCGGTCCCCCTTTTTAAAGAGGGGAACTACCACCCCGGTCTGCCAGTCCAGAGGCACTGTCCCCGATGTCCACGCGATGTTGCAGAGTCGTGTCAACCAAGACAGCCCTACAACATCCAGAGCCTTAAGGAACTCCGGGCGGACCTCATCCACCCCAGGGGCCCTGCCACCGCGGAGCTTTTCAACCACCTCGGCGACCTCAGCCCCAGAAATAGAAGGGCCCCCCCCGATGTCCCCAGACTTTGCCTCCACGTCGGAAAGCGTGTTGGTGGAATTAAGGAGGTCTTCGAAGTATTCCTTCCACCGATCCAGGACGTCCCCCGTCGAGGTCAGCAGCGCACCATCCCCACCGTATACAGTGTTGACAGAGCACTGCTTCCCCCTCCTGAGCCGCCGGATGGTGGTCCAGAACCTTTTTGAAGCCGTTCGGAAGTCATTCTCCATGGCCTCGCCGAACTCCTCCCATGCCCGGGTTTTGGCCTCCGCGACCGCCAAAGCCGCGTTCCGCTTGGCCTGCCGGTACACATCAGCTGCCTCTGGAGTCCTACCAGCCAATAAAGTCCGATAGGCCTCCTTCTTCAGCTTGACGGCATCCCTCACCTCCGGAGTCCACCACCGGGTCCGAGGGTTACCGCCGCGACATGCACCGACCGACTTGCGGCCGCAGCTCCGGTCAGCCGCTTCATCAATGGAGGCCCGGAACATGGCCCATTCGGACTCAATGTCCCTGGCCCCCCCCGAGACATGATCGAAGCTCTCCCGGAGGTGGGAGTTGAAGCTCCTTCTGACAGAGGGTTCCGCCAGCCGTTCCCAGCAGACCCTCACATTACGTTTGGGCCTGCCAGGTCTGACCGGCGTCCTCCCCCACCATCAAAGCCAACTCACTACCAGGTGGTGATCAGTTGACAGCTCCGCCCCTCTCCTCACCCGAGTGTCCAAGACATGCGGCCCCAAGTCCGATGACACGACTACAAAGTCGATCATCGAACTGAGACCTCGGGTGTCCTGGTGCCAGGTGCACATATGGACACCCTTATGCTTGAACATGGTGTTCGTTATGGACAAGCCGTGTCTAGCACAGAAGTCCAACAACAAAACACCACTCGGGTTCAGATCGGGGGGGCCGTTCCTCCCAATCACGCCCCTCCAGGTCTCACTGTCATTGCCCACATGAAGTCCCCCAGGAGGACGAGGGAATCCCCGGGAGGAGCGCTTTCCAGCACCCCCCCCCCAGAGACTCCAAAAAGGGTGGGTACTCTGAGCTGCCATTTGGTGCATAAGCACAAACGACAGTGAGGACCCGTCCCCCCACCCGAAAGCGGAGGGAGGCTACCCTCTCGTCCACCGGGGTGAACCCCAATGTACAGGCGCCGAACCGAGGGGAAACCAGTATTTCCACCCCAGCTCGACGCCTCTCACCAAGGGCAACTCCAGAGTGGTAGAGAGTCCAGCCCCTCTCAAGGAGACTGGTTCCGGAGCCTATGCCGTGCGTCGAGGCGAGGCCGACTATATCTAGCCGGAAACTCTCTACCTCGCGCAACAGCTGAGGCTCCTTTCCCGCCAGCGAGGTGACATTCCACGTCCCTAAAGCTAGCTTCTGCAGCCGAGGATCGGACCGCCAAGCCCCCTGCCTTCGGCCGCCGCCCGTCTCACACTGCACCCGACCCCCATGACCCCTCCTGCGGATGGTGAGCCCACTGGAAGAGGGTCCCACGTTGTTTCTTCGGGCTGTGCCCGACCGGGCCCCATGGGAAAAGGCCCGGCCACCAGGCGCTCGCCATCGAGCCCCACCCCCGGGCCTGGCTCCAGGGGGGGGCCCCGGTGACCCGCTTCCGGGCAGGGGCAACTGAGAACCATTGTTGTGTTTCTTCATGGTTGGTTTTTTGAGCCACGCTTTGTCTGGTCTTTCACCTGGAACCTGTTTGCCTTGGGTGACCCTACCAGGGGCATGAAGCCCCCGACAACATAGCTTCCAGGATCACTAGGACATGCAAACCCCTCCACCGCGGTAAGGTGGTGACTCTTCCCTTGACAGCGGTCAAATATGCATGGCAACGGTCAAATATGAGATTCAAGTGAATGGAGCATTCTACAGCATTAAGAACAGCCGTTGGTAAGACAATGAAGTTTAGCCATAGCTGTGGCATTGAAGACAGTACTGTAGCCTACTACTACACACTGCCAGTTGCAGTGGGCGAGCCGAGTCAGTGACTCAGAGGCTAACGTCAAAACAAGACGCGGTCTCACTGAAATTCCAAGTTTTACACAAATAACAAAAATATGCTGACCCGCTGGCTGTCTTCACAATCGCCATATTTTTAAAAAACTGCTCTCCATTTAGATGTAGAATTGACCCTGGTACGAAATTAAGAAATTACTCATCAGACGCAGATCGACAACACTGTTGTCGACACTCGTTGACAACACTGTTGTTGCTGCCACAATCGTCAATGGAGGCTGACTGGGCTCTCACGTAGCAAACAAATCAAAGTTTTTACAGCAACCTACATTAAAATCTCACCACCTGGCTGTCTTTACAATAGTCATATCGTCATAAAATTTCCCTCTTTCTGTTTTTTCGTGTAAAATTGAAGTATAAAAATAGCAACGAAAATACTACTATGACGCTTTGTAGCATGGCTGCCGCCTAAAAGACTAGGCGGTCTCACGGGCGACCCGCACTCGCTCAAATTACAAAGACTTTGACAACCTAAATCAAACATCCGAGATTTCAGCTCCACTCGAAATCGCTTTCTCAACAAAGCCAAATGGTTGGTATTTTTTGGGGTGGGATTTTTCACTCGTAATCCAAGCTCCAATTTGTGTGCTAGAACGTCTCTATCACGTTGTATCCATGCACGTTGTATCCATGCGTTGTTGCTAACGTGTGTTGACGTGGTGACGTAGCTAGCACAGATTACCCTTCATCGACTAAAGGCACTTTGTCGCCACAAAAACGTTGTAACCTCCTAAACTGTGCAACGAAACGTAAATCCGAATAGAAGCAACGCAATCACTACCAAGACAAAACTTTTGACAACACCGTTGTCTATGTAGTCCAAATATTGACTGAGCCTTAGGGGCGCGAAAATAAACAAAACAAATTATAATAATATATATGTGAGATAACAATGGTTTGTGCTCGCCAAAAGGCAAGCACACCCCAATAATAATAATAAAACGAACAAAAACAATAGGTGTCACAGCAGCCTCGCTTATGCTTGGCCCCTAAATATGCCAAATTTATCCTCCAAGAAAAACATCAGATTGTCCAAGAATTCAAACGCAGAATGCAATTCCAGCAGAATAGGCCCTATGTTCACAAAAGCTACAACTAAAATACAGTTTTTTACATTGTGACTGACGTTACATCGTAGTTACAACTGGCCCTTTGAGGGCGACCATAATGCTGATGTGGCCCTCGGTGAAAATTAGTTTGACACCCCTGCTCTAGACTGAGACCAAAAGTTTTTTTTTTTTTTACTGACAATGATCGCTTCCAGCAAACTTCTTTTGAATTAGCCATTTCCCCCTAAATAAATATCAAGCTTATTTACGTGTTTGGCTGCATATTTTCAGTTAGCAGATGGTACTGTTTGAATCGCGATTCCATCTGAAAAATACTGCTGGTGACAACGTTGTTAGAATAGCTAGTTTCAAAGGGGGTTCGGCTTGTTTCATAATAAACGGACCCACCTGCAACCGACACACGCCCTACAATTTCCTCTAGAAATCGTACCATTTATAGTTCCTCTTTCAAGTAATAAGCCCCTGTGTTCAAGTGTTGAGGATTAAATTAGCTGCATGGTCTGTAGAGATCTTGGGACAAAGCTGCAATTGTGTACATTACAGAAAGTGTTTCATTCTGTAGAAATTGTGTAAAACAAAATTGTAGTTAGATGGTCCGAGGAGAATGAGTGGAGTTGGTGAAGCGTCTTGGTGAGTTGCAGTCATTCGCCATAGTTCTAGTACTAATCTGGGGCCATTCTCCATAGATATCTATATTATGGATATCAATGCCTAGTCTCCTCAACGTCTCCCCAACGTGACGTCATCACCAAATTGCGCTAATATGCTAATGCTAACACCAAAAACAAAACCATTTAGAGACAACATTTGGAGATCTTTTTAATGATATACATATTTTAAGTGCTTCATGTACCCATTTATCAACAGTGATGTTTAACCTGCAATATGGCCTTTAAGTCACGCTCAGAAATGTATCATTGTTGGTATGCTGCTTCAGCATTCCAAGTATTGTTCTTTGAATCTTTATTCAACTTCTTCATATTTGTTGGAATGCTGCTTCAGCACTTAAGATAACCTATTGTGTGCTGTAGATAAGATAATGTCAGATCTAGACAGCGTGTCGGATTTTTGCTTAATGTGTGTAAAAGTTGTATTTTGTCTGCACATTTGCCATGACATTATACGAACTACCACAGTGATTTAAGAGAACTACTTGAATCTGTCTGACACGCCCCCGAGCGTGGTGCACTGTGGGAAGGCCAGCGGTGCAGAGCAGTAAAAAACGCTGCAGTGTGAACGCACCGTAAGAGCACCACAACACAACTACTACCGATACTGCTATATCTTATGCCACACTACAACTACAAATTCTGCAGATGCTGCCAATATCTCTTTTACTAACTACTATGCTAATGGTACTGTTTTGTTCTACTACGCCACTGAGTGCATTCACTTGACCATGAGAAACCCGATAGCCATTGTCGGTTTATGCCAATAATACGATTACTCCGTTTACATGTGTAATTAGTTATGCGATTACTCAAACACGTCTACATGATTCTTTTTATTAATTGTTGTATGCTCCACAAACCAAACTTGCACCATCATCCTTCTGCAACAAAGTGTCGCCGTGTCTTCTTGTATCAGCCCTACTGCTGTATGTTTCATTCAATCAAAACATTGAATCCTACTAAGAAAGCCGAGTATAAACGCACTTAATGACAGGCTACATCTGCTACTGATATTACTGTCCCAACTATAATCTCATTTGTAGTAGTTTAGCATACTAACGCTACTCGAACAAGTAGCAACATAACATAATTTAACCATATAACTAAAGCAGTTCAACTGCTTTTCATAGCACTAATATATATATATATATATATATTAGTGCTGTCAGTTTAACGCGTTATTAACGGCGTTAACGCAAACCCAAATTAGCGGCGTAAATTTTTTTATCGCGCGATTAACGCTCTTTTTGACCTAGCAAACTTTGTAGTTTTTTTCACATTCTGTTGCAACAACCACTGACGTTGGTTGGTATCCGGTGTGGTATTGAAAACTACAATACCACACCGGATCTAGCTAGACCGGAAATAAAAAAACAGGCACGTCACACCCACTTGTTTGGGCTTGCGAGCCGGCTAAACAGTCGTAGCAGAGCCCGTTTACGGATATTAGACATTCTCTGGTAGGAGGCTAACGTTATGTTTTGAGTTGATTGCCAGTGCCAGACGCCGAAATGGATGCCAATCAGATTCTGAATTGAAAGTTTACTTTTAAAAGGTTGCCAAATGGTTCCATTGACAAGAGGAAAAGTGATCAGTGTATTCTGTCGTTGTGAACTGAGCCGGAGGGAATGAGCTATCATCGCAGCACGTTGTGGAGTCGAAAATAGAATTTTGATGGCACACAGCCAAGCACACAGCTGATGCGAATTCTCCGCCTGCTCGCCAAAGCCAGGCGATTGCAATGTTGTTTTCAATTTTAAAAAAAACATACAATTTGAAAAAAGAATGGACGAAAAAGAAATCAAGGGACATTTAAAATAGATACAAATGTGCGATTAATTCAGATTAATCGCGAGTTAACTATGACATTAATGCGATTAATCGCGATTAAATATTTTAATTGTTTGACAGCTCTAATATATATATATATATAACATAGGTTTGGGCTAACCCTTAGTTAAAAGAAGGACACAGGGTTCCAATGCCGGAACCAAGACGGCACGTCTTACTTTATTTAACTCACTTCGCCAGACTGTCAGAACAATGACTCCCCTTGTCACAGTGAAAGCTCATAATAAAATACCTTACATAACTAACGTTACTAATTTAAACGTTATTCTGGACAGCTAGCATAATATTACATTTACATTACATTTATTCATTTAGCAGACGCTTTTATCCAAAGCGACTTCCAAGAGAGAACTTTACAAATGCATAAGTCACTGGTAATAACAACAAGATAGCCCCACAGCATTGCGGGTAGTCAAAAACAAGAAGTACATATTGTGAACAACCAAAAAATAGTGCTAAAGGGAAGAAACCATAAGAGCATGTAGTTAAACAAGTTAAAATTACACAACATTAATCTGTAAGTGCAGGTGTACCTGTAGGAAAGCAATAAAAATAGGATTAACTAAAATAGAATACAACAGTTTAAATCAGCTACCACTAACCAACAAGAGCAACAGTCTTAGCAAGAGTCATTGTGATCCTTGAGGAAACTAGCGGTGGGTTCAGCAAACCATTCCTAAGTACCATTGTACTCCCGGAACAAGTGCGTCTTGAGCCTTCTCTTGAAGGTGGAGAGACAGTCCGTGTCTCTGATGGAGGTGGGGAGTTGATTCCACCACTGGGGTGCCAGGCAGGAGAAGAGCTTGTGCTGGGACCGGGCGTTCTTGAGAGGTGGGACCACCAGGCGGTTGTCTGAAGAAG
This sequence comes from Hypomesus transpacificus, assembly GCF_021917145.1. Classification (NCBI taxonomy): domain Eukaryota; kingdom Metazoa; phylum Chordata; class Actinopteri; order Osmeriformes; family Osmeridae; genus Hypomesus; species Hypomesus transpacificus. The sequence continues at coordinate 14,322,640 of NC_061068.1, read as the reverse complement.
ACCGTAGGTGGCGGATGGGGGTGTAAGGCTGCAGGAGAGACTTGATGTAGTCGGGCGCAGTCCCGTTCACTGCTCGGAAGGTCAGTACCAGGGTCTTGAATCCGATGCGGGCCGTTATGGGTAGCCAGTGGAGGGAGATGAGGAGCGGGGTAACGTGGGAGCGTCTGGGTAGATTGTAGACCAGGTGGGCCGCTGCGTTCTGAATCCTCTGAAGAGGGCGGGTTGCGCATGATGGGAGACCGGCGAGCAGCGAGTTGCAGTATTCCAACTTGGAGAGGACAACTGCTTGGACAAGCAGCTGGGTGGAGTGCTCAGACAGGTATCTCCTGATCTTCCGGATGTTGTAAAGGGTGAATCTACACGACCGGGAGACCGCAGCAATGTGGGCCGTGAGGGAGAGCTCGTCATCCATGGTAACCCCAAGGTTCCTGGCAGAGGATGAGGGGGTCGCCGTCGCAGATCCCAGGGTGATTGAGAGGTCATGGGAGATGGAGGGTTTGGCCGGGATGATGAGAAGTTCCGTTTTGGCAAGGTTCAGCTGGAGGTGGTGCTCAGTCATCCAGGCGGAGATGTGTGCGAGGCAGGCCTCAATCCTAGCTGAGATCCCCGGATCGGTCGGAGGGAACGACAGGTACAGCTGCGTGTCGTCAGCGTAGCATAATAGCATAATAGCATGATAGCATAATATGCTATCATTAGCTATATCTAATGCTAGCTGTCCAAAATAACTTTATACATGCTCACATTTTAAATTATGTTCTGTAGGAGTCCAGTAATCCCTCTTGAGAAATCAATTTCTCATGACGGTCAGGGTTTTTTGGGACATTGTAAAAGGTAATTTATGTATTTGAGATTTGCTTTTATCACAGCCCACAGCACAGCAGATAGACGGCATCTGGCAATTCAGTCCCCAAGATGGCGCCGCAACCACTGTAGGGTTTTTCCTGGGTCAAAATGGGTCTTTATCATTTAATAAGTAATGGAGGCTATGCTTGAGGAAATCATTTTGCTTCCACTTTAGGAAAACGATAGGTTAATAGATTGACAATAGTCCAAGCCCCATGGTGCTATCATATACTGTTCAAAGATTATTAAAGTTGACCTCTTTACATATAAATGCATTTTTCTGTCTCCAAAAAGTACCACAATTACCGCCAACTGATGAAGTCAGGATTCTGCAGGTTGATAATTGGGTGCATGATTAGAAGCAAGCTCCTGTTCACATCACAGTTGCATCTTAATCAGGCAAGAAGACACACCCGATCTTTCTATCAACGCGATTACTATTGATGAAAAAAGAACCAGGGTTCGGCTGTACTTGATTCATTGCAACCCAGGTCTTTACGCTTGGCCATGACTACAACAGTGACCTTAAAGAACTACAACTCTGTATATCCAGCGGTGCAGAGCGTACGCTTAGGACACACTGGTTGCGAAGTGCTATGATTAGCTTCAAAGCGCCTGGAAGCACCGCCTTTTTTCTTTCGGCGCCCATGTTAACAAATTGGACCGGCCACACAGGCTGCGATTGGCTCGTGCTCTATCGAGACATTTACAAAATCGGCTGCAGGATGATAAAATACACCATATTATTTTATATATTTGAATAAAAAAACATGTTATTTAGATTTTACTCCATTAATTGTAGACTACGGTGAACATTTGTAAAGTTGTAAACTTTATAATTATTTATTAATATTACTGTGTGGGTGTAAGTAATGCACATTGTTGGATTCAAAGAAAGTACAATGGTTTAATGCTTGCCAGCAAGGAGACAAAGTCTGATCGCAATACAAAGTTTGTCTGCTAGCATGTTGTGCTAGCAACCTTTTTCAACATATGGGTGAGAAGTCCCCTCCCCTGCATATCAGCTAATATAATATGATTGATCCCAGAGACAGAGTGTGCGTGCACGTGGGAACATAGCTCTGACCCTAGGCTTGACTAGCTCTGACCCTAGGCTTGACTAGCTCTGACCCTAGGCTTGACTAGCTCTGACCCTAGGCTTGACCATATGCAGAGTTTCCTCTAGGATTTTTTTTTGCAGTGGGGGCAAGTGTGTCTGCCCCCCTCTCCCGGCCGAAACAAACAACTAAGTGCTAACCCTATATTTCGGAGCAGGTTAATGTAATAATCTAATAGCTAATGTCATATTACACATATTTTCATCCTATTTCCCCTAAAGAAATAAAGTTAGGCTACTTAAAGACACCTTACACTCATAAAGTATGTTCTAAATGGCATAAATGCTTCCAATTAATAATTGACGTAACAACTTATATAGCTAAATGGTCAGTAGCTAGCCTATCAACTAAGGTAGGCCACTCGGAAGCATGTACACTGTCTGCTTCATTTGATCTTGATAGGCTAATCATTCTGTAGCAAATAATAATAATATACTCACTATTTATAAATTAAAACTACTTGAGCATAATAATGCACCTAAAATACAAACGTGAGCAAGGGCAGAAATCGCCATTGAATCGACATGTGCAATTTTGCTAGCAATGGAAGGATACAAACAAACATAAATTATACGATTTACAGTTCTCAAGGACGCACACACGCAATCTCAACTGCACTGTGAAGCGTATGTCCGTGCTATTCTCCGATATGCACTCTAACAATCACTACTGATAGACGGCCTAAAATTTTGTACAGCCCTATTTCTGATACCATGGCGGCAGAAATCAACATAGAGGAAACACTGATATGATTCACTCAGCACAGATAAGGTTAACACATTTATTGCACTTCTAGTAAGATAATGGTCAGCCTAGGTCAGTTTGTATGAGTTCATAATTAAGGATTTATATTATCAAGGAGGTTTACGTTTAGGACTTTTGCAAGGCACTGTATTCATGTCACATTCTCATTGGGGGCTGAGCACCCCTATAGGTCTGATCCTAGAATCGCCCCCTGGTACAATTTCTGGGGAAATTGTGGTGTGCCTGCGTCGGTTGCAGATGGGTCTGTTTTTTTGCTGTCATTTTTACAACTGATTTACAGCGATACTTGCTGAGTATATATAACAGCTGAGTATAACAGCGCAGCAGCTCAAACACAGGCAGGGATACAGTAGCAACGCTAGTGCTAAATAAGTATTTAGCTGCTAGGCTCCATGACGCCAGGTGAAACGCCTCCATGACGCCTTGTTCCTCAAAAGAACAAGGGAAACCCACTTGTCTGGCAGATTAAGAAATGTTCGTAGGAACCTAGCGAAAAATAGCCTACATTTTCCTAGACTTTAAGCTACGGTACTAATGCTGAGGGCACGCTAATATCGCTGTCTTACTAGAACGTCTTTTTTATGTGTTGTTGCTAACGTGTGCTGACATTGTGCTGACATTGGCTGTTTATCAATCCTGAGAACGCAAGTACATTCTTTTGCAAGCGTCCTTGCGAGAATGGTCTTGCAAGTCCGCAAGGACTTCTGGGAAATCAGAAGCGTTCTCGCTGGTCAAGTCACCATCCGATGCATCCTCGATTAAAGGGACGGATCAGGAACATTTCCGGGTATTTTTGGCGTTCTTGGTGACTTGTGTTCTTTAGATTGGAACCGTACTTGGGCAATGAAAGATGACGTCAAACGAGTTTGCAAGAACACAAGAACGGAAAAAAATGTGGATTGATAAACAGCCATTGTGCACACCCAATCAATTCCAAATGTGTAGGTCGCACATGCGCGAGTGCTTGTAAAAAGAAGTGCCGCAAAATGCGACCATTTGGTCGCAGTCTGGAGCCCTGCATTATCCCTCACATATGTAAGGGTTCATGCACAGAGAGGATTGTCGGGAAAGAGATGGCTGCTTGAGGAAGCCGTTAGCTGTAAAGATCCATAGATTAGCCGCACCGTTATATAAGCCTTAGGGTCGAAAAATTGGAAAAAAGGCACGGCTTATTGTCCGAAAATTACGGTACTTGGCTCATATAGAGCAAATTGTTCCAAAAATGTCATCATAGCTGTATCGTTAAAATATCATCTTTGGACTAAGAATTATTTTGTGGTTTTTGTTATGATAATTTCCACATTAAAAAGTATACAATGATGGTCTGAGAGGGGTAGATCAGTTATTGAAATATTATTGATATTTAGTCCAGTTGTTATCACTAGATCTAGTGTGTTTCCGTGCCGGTGTGTTGGGTCTGTTATGTGTTGAAGTAGATTGAAACTGTCAAGGAGATTTAAGAGCTCAATAGTTCTTGGGTCTGCTTTTTTATTTACTTGGATATTTAAGTCTCCGTTTAAAACTACATCATTACTAGTGACACATAGTGATAATAGTTAAGAGAATTTGCATGAATATTGGCGAGTGCTTAGGTGGCCGATATATAATAACAAAAGGTATTGATTCGGTTTTGCGCTGTATTGCAAGATATTCATATGATGTGAATTCACCTAGCTCAGTCATTTTGAACAATAGTTCAGAGGACAAAATAGCTGCGACTCCTCCATTTTTTTTTGATTTCCTAGAAACTTGAAAGCTGTGATCGGGCGGACACGCTTCTATCAGAGTTGCTGTTGCCGTCGCATTGTTTAGCCAGGTTTCTGTTAGACAGATGCAGTCTAAGTTGTTTTCTTTGACCAGATCATTAACTTAAAATGTTTTGTTATTTAGTGATCTAACATTTAGAAGGGCCAGTTTCATCTGTGGGGTAATAACAGATAAAACAGGGGTTGATAAATCTGTTGGAAGAATATGGATAGTTCTGTGACTTCTAACACTAGTTTCAGGTTTGTAACCATGCATTTTACCATGCCATTTTCTGTTTGTGATGATGACCGGTATGTCCAATGAAATAGCATGGTGGCTGTCCTAGCGTAGCTTTTCTTTGGGAAAGTCTATGTCACTGAGCTGTTCCATCACAAGGGAATTCTTCCGGGGGGTGCAGATCTGTGCAGGGCCCATGTCCTTGCAGGAGGCTGTTTGAATGTTCTGTTCTGTTCCATGGGAGGTTGTTTGGGATGCGTCAGTCAGCTTAGACACAACAAGGATAAGGAGAGAAAGTTTATTTGTGGTCAGGAGCACGTGACTGATGTTTGCTGTTAGTAGTCAAGATCCTCTATGGTTTGGGTTGAGTCCGTCAGCTTGAAAACGGTCTGCACAGTTCCAGAACACATTGAGATTATTGATAAATCTCAGTTTGTGTGCCAGACAGACAGATGCCAACCATTTGTTGAAAGATGGTATTCGACTGAAGGCTTCTTTTCCTCTGCAAAAGCATGCAATTGGTCCACTGATGAATACATCTTGATATCTGTTGAGTGTGTTCAGAAGCTGGGTGAAATGTTTTTAAAGTATCTCACTGCCAGTTTTCTTGTGTAGGATATCAAACGAGCCAGTGTGGATGATAATCTTAGGGTTGTTTGGTTTATTTTTGAGGATTGTTTGTACCTCTTGTTTGACGACAGTTCCTCGACAGATGTGTTGCTAAGACAAATATTTTCTGTCTTTGCCAGTTTAACATGTGCTGTCATGGCATCTCCAATCAAGATAGTGGCCATATGTGGTGTTGTGTTTGCCTTTTTAACGTTTGCCATATCAGTAGCTGCGGAGCCAGTTCTTATCTTATTTGGGTTAGCAATGATAGGTCCTTGTGCTAGACCAAGGTTAGCCACTGTGTCAGTGCTAGCAGTAGATTCTATAGTGCTAGCAGCGTTAGGTCCTCTAAGTGCTGATGGGCTGTGGGTAGTCTTAGCATACCTTGGTTGATAATCCTGTGGTATTGTTGTCTGATAGGCCTGATAGGGGGTTGAACAGTGCTCCGAATGGTCCGAGAGGTGCTTGGAGTGAAATGGGGAACTCCCGGTCGCAGCAGACGATTATGTGTTGGATTTGCATGTGTGTAGTAACTACCATCATAGTGTGTCGGCGATCTGGGCCTTCATGTTTGTTAGCTGTGTGGCTAGCACTCCTGTGCCTCTTCGCCTTGGATTCCACACACAAGGGAGAGAGAGTTCCCTGTGGTTCTAATCTGTTTCTGAGTGGGACAGGAGGAGAGGTGATGCGGAAAGAGTTTCTGCCTCGCTTTTTTTTCTTATTATCCTTGGAGCCAGTCCAATTTCCGATGAAGGTAGAAGCGGCGCTAACCTCTTTGGTTTAACGCCGAGAGCGGGCGATGGCCCATCCGGTCCACCGGCCGGTGGAGAGAATGCTGGTTCCAAGGGTGGCTCATTAGCCGGTAGCTTAGCCTCCGGGCTAGGTAGCTTGGAATCTATAAAGTGTTCGGTCTCTCTGATGTCTAAGAGGGTTCTGACTCTTAGCTCCAGTTCGACTATCCTCTGAGTAAGTTGTTTGCAGTCGTTGCAAGCCATAGTTCTACAGGTAACAAGCTTTAGCTTGCTTGCCTGTGGTCAGTCTGGGAGAGCAGCCCAAAATACTTCTGTTCTCCTTGGGCTTCAGTCCCTCAGGTTGTCCTTTTTGTGGTTGTAGTCGATCCACTTAATTTTAAGTAATTACATTAAAAACTATCCAAATTATTGAAACTTCAGAGAATTTCTCTGTGAATGACTAGACAATAGGATAGAAGCCAAGCAGGGAAGCAAGCGGGGAAGGTCAGGGGGAGGGGAGGGAAAGAAAATGTGACTGCCTTCGTTGAGAGCCAAATAGAAAAAAGATCTCCTTCATCACACAAAATCAAATATAAACAAAGATTGCAACAAAGTAATCAACACAGAAATGGTCAGCCTACTTGTTGTCAATATGGTCATCTTGAAAACAAACAATTAATAAACTGTCAGTCAGTCTAAACCAGGCCCTGATTTTGCTCTTTCTCTCCAGGTTAGGTGATAAGCAGTTCTCTTCCAGGTCGTGGGTTTATAAACCTAATTTAACAAAAACCTGTTTAACCCTTAAATCACCCCAGATTTTGTCTCCAGATTTACTCCCCTGCGAATTTATCAAAAGAAGCTCCCCCTCCCCCGAAGGTGGGCTCCTACAGAGCAATCAGGCCTTTAAGTCAACAGGCATTCCTCTCCAGCCTGCTGCTAAGACACTTCTGCATGTCAAGATACATTACTTTGGCACACATCCTGAAATGTCCATACATGTTTTCAATTTGTTTCTTTTCAAATTAAAATGTATTTCTGTAGTACCATTTAGTCCATACCAACTTCAACTTCATTTGCTGAAACGGATGCCATGATTGTGTGTGCATGGTGATTGTGTAATCTTCTCATAGAAAATGTAGTCTAGTTGATTAAAACGGCAACCTCAACGCACTGTACTATAGGCATAGCAGTTTCCTTAATTTGACTTCATCAAACAAAGTGCACGCTTGACTCACGTGTACCATGCCATCTCCTCTGAAACAGAAATGACACTTCGGGTAATTTCCAGGACTTAACCCTGCGTTCACACTGCAGCAACGCAAATCGCTTGCCATCGCTTGCCTTCCCACAGTTCACCACGCTCGGGGGCGTTTTATATAGATAAATGTAGAATGCATTTCTCTAAAATCCCGTTTCAAACTGATAAATGTAAAATGTAGTTCTCTAAAGTCACTGTTGTAGTTGTCATGGCCAAGTGTGCAGACTTGGGTTTACGTAGTTGCAACATCGATCAAATTCCAACTGGTAGACAACATACAAAACTGTTTAATAGACATACACGTTGACATGTGTAAAAAACATTTACTATATTCCTCAGTCTCTGCTAATCTGTCGATACGATAGGGAGTTCCAGCCGGGCTAGCTAGCTAGTTACCACAGAACGAAGTTACGTAATGTGACTAAACTGAATTTGAAAGTACAAGCACCCACAACTTCGGCAAACCTTGCGCCATACATAGTTTTTTTTAATTAACATCTCTGTACGAATACAGTTATGTATCGTACAGGACTGGGTAAGCAGCCACACAAACGATTAGTTTCTTCTCCACCTTGAAACCTAGAAAGCTAGAAATTTTTGCCATGGCTGCTACGTTAGGAGAAACAAGAAAACACTCCGATTGGCCATCGCTAGCGAAAATCGCTCCTCATTTGCATAAAGTTGAGAAAATCTCAACTCTGTCACGTTGCGTCGCTACCCACAATGCACCACGCAAGCGATTCGCCTGGCTTCATAGAAAATGAATGGAAAACATGTTGTCGCTCGCATCGCGTCGCTGCAGTGTAAACGCACTGTTAATGGGCCTCATTCTCGAACATTTCTGAAGTTTCTTCTGAAAAGTTTCTTATGGGCTTTGGAAAAACAACGTTCGAAAAAGACATCCGTCACATTCATAAACACTTGAAAATGTGTTCCTACTAGTGGTGGGCCCCTATCGGCATTTACGTGCTGCGTTAACGTGAGACTCTTATCGGGCGCAAAAACAAAATATTGCCGTTAATTATTCTTAAAGTTGGGTTGGGAACTGGGTCTATACTACGCAAGCTATGATGACTTTCACCTTGATATTTTAGCGAGGATGTATACCTAGCCGAAATGCACTGTAGGGGGCGAGAACCAGTCTTCGAACCTGTGTGTATGCCTTGTGTATGAAATTATCCAACCAAACGTGACATGCTAACATGGATGCAGCTATGAAGCCGCCTGGTTTGCTTCAGGAAAAATTTATTTTTAAGAAGCTTCCCAGTGGAAACCTCGACAAGACTAAGGTTGTTTGCACCTTGTGCTATGCGGAATTTGTTTACTGTTAGAGTTCTTCCAGTCTCAAATACCACCTAAACGCAAAGCATCCCTTAGCTAATGCGGAAGATGCCGGGCCAAGCACTGATGTAGCGTAGGGGAAGAGTCGTCGTCAAACTAATATGTTTGAGTGCAACCGAGGCAAGCCCGTCAGTACAGCTCTATCAGCCAAGCTAACTAATCTAATAAACACAAGTACATCTTATTTAACATAATTTATCACCAATTATTATAGTAGAACAGTTTTCTCAAGTTTGTGATGCATTTTGGAAATGAGCCATTTTAATCTAGATTAATTTAGATTAACGCCAATATTACAGTGAGATTAATCTAGATTTTTTTTTAAATCTATGCCTACCACTACTTCCTATGCAGCAGAAGTTTTCTGAGCTGTGCTCCCCTAGAAGAGTTTTCTTAAATTGAAGGCGCGTCCTCGTGCTCCTGAATTAGCATACATACACGCCCTGACAGCTCCTTAAGGGCACGCAACAGCAGTGACGTGTGCCGTCAGAATCGACACAATAAGGAAAGCAACAGGAACGCACATTATGTCCAAGCGAAAATAAATTGTGCCATATTGTATGCCTAGGGTGCACACTCGTCCCTTTAAGTAGGTCGAGTGATCAGTGATAATTGGATGGCCTGGTTGAATTTATATGATGTTCAAGTCCAAGTGCAAGTTAAAGGTTTATTTGTCACATACAACATCATACCAGTAAGATGAGCAGTGGAATTGTTCTCCACTGGATCTAACAGTGTGCACACTGGGCAAGGTAAATTATTATAGTTATTTTAATCCGAGGATGTCTGTAGAGTTGATTTGAACGCTATCACCAACGATTTCTCACATATTCATTAACACTTCTAACAGAGAGTTTTCTTAAATGCGATTCCCCTTGAGTTTTTTAAGGGATCGCATTTGAGACAACTCTGGCCAATTTACGACTGCTATTTGGAGTTCGGAAAGTCTTCTGAAGTTCAGAACAAATCCCATATGAGAGAACTCCATGAATGCCAAATGTTTTCCTAAATCCAATTCAGAAGAAATTCCTTCTTAAATTCTTCTTAACTGCGTTCGAGAATGAGGCCCAATGTTTTCAAATCCATAACCACAATCCAGTCTCCTCAGGCCAACGGACCTCTCACTGGATTGCCTTTCTGTCTGTGGATTTTTTACACAAAGTAGACTACATGATTGCATAATAATTAAAATTACATTGTCACAGAGGTCAGTTAAAGGCAACTGACTCGTCGTTGACCCATTCCTGAATCTTTAAAACTTTTCTTTAGCTCAATAAAGGTCATGCATATTATGTTCTCTCTCAAATCGGTATGCTAAAAAGCTTTTTTCTTCAAGTTTTTCTTGAATAGTTTGTAAATCCATATGCTGTAAACACTCTTTTGTTATCACCATCCCTCCTGTTTGAGACATTATTTATCCCATGGCTCAAATCAGCACAAAACAAAATACATTCTTTAATAACATAAGTTCTCCTCCTGTGAATTTACATAACCCATCATGTTGGTGACACTCCTTGCATATCTCTCAAGACAGTCTCATCCACATTTCCTAATGTTAAGACACCTTGTATGGCTGCCTCTTTTGCTGCCACATCTGCTTTAGCATTCCCAGAAAAATGAAATCAATGTTATCAGTATGAACTTCTAGTAGAGCAAACAAATTCTTCATAATTGATATCTTCCCTTGTAAAAAACATTGCATCTTTTGAACATGGAAAACGGTAATGAGAGGCTCTTGCATCGTTCGAGAGTAAACATAAAACTATTGTTATAACATTAAAGCACACATCGTAAACCTGTGTAATTTGTTTAATCACTCAGCCGGAATAGCACTGTGCCTTCATCCTGCTATGTGAAAGGTTTAAGTTGTGGTGTGTACATATGATCTTAGTCATACTTAGAAATTACTTTTTCTGTTCCCTTCTTTAGAAAATCAACTGTTAGTCTCATTTATTTCACTCCAAAAAAACGTTTTCTTTCTTTCAAAACAGTTAAGTTTGAGACCTTTATTGTTTTTAATTCTCTATTTTACCAAATCCCACCCCTTTTTGTCAAAGACCTGATAAAAACCATTGTCATTTCCCCAAACCAGAATTCAATCTGTATGCTTCTCAAATGATATATAGACCAAATAAAGTTCTTAATGTAGCTATTAACCAAAATGTTTTCCCCAACTATATTTTCTATAAAGGTCCGATATGTAAAACTTCATAACTTGCTTTTTGGCAGTCCAAAACAAGCTAATTAGCATAAACCATCATAACCACAATTTATCAAACTTAATCAGCCTTCCCAAATTATTTCAGAACAAAGGTTATAATAACCCTCTTTATACACAAATACCATTTATTAATACAACCTCATCACAACCTAACTGTTTATGCGAAACATTATGGTAGGCTTTTTATAAGACATCAAATAAAACTTAAAATTTAAAATGACAATCAAAACCCAAACAAAAGTACGTTGTTGTTATTTTGTCTTTTTCATTCTTAACCAAATTGCATCTAATACCTTTATTAAACTCCTAAAAACCCTAAGTTTTTACTATTTTGACTCAGAATGTTAGCCCATATACCTTCAAAGTATATGTATATGTCCTTTTTCAAAACATCAGTGTTTAAACCGATCATCTCTTTTCATCCATAAAACCTTCTCTTGCTTCATTCCATCAACTTTCCATGATCCACTCTAAACCAATTTTTCATGTAACCATCTAATAACTTCCTCAATCTTTCACATTTCCTAAAACCAAAATAAAATATAAAGCTTCAAAATAACCCAACTGGAAAAGTGCCATCAATTGATTCCATGTCAATGGATATTTGATGTGCACGTGGTTATTAAAATCAGATGTGGATAGATAATGTTAAATTTGTAACTTAAATCAAACCCATAAACACATTCCTTCCTCAAATTTAAACCAACCTTTCTGTCTGAAACACAAAAATGTCCCAAAAGTTCCCATCACACCAAGGTTGCCATTATTGAATGAATCTTGCCGTTTGATTTCAAAAGTATGTAAGACTATATAGTCTTTCACTAATTATCTGACCCACATTTCAGAATCAGAAGGGATTTTATTCGCCATGAACGTTTGCACAAACAAGGAATTTACTTTGGCAGGGAGGTGCATACATTAAACATATAGGAATATTGGAACTTAAATATGTGGACTAACTATACAAAAGGAGCAAAGTCTAGCTAATACTAAGGGGGTCTAGCTAATACTAAGGGGAATAAAAAATAATATAAAATAAAATATAAAATATAAGTAGCCCTAATTAACAATCTAACCTAAAAATACAGATAGTGCAAATTTAAATTTGCTTCAAACTATCTACATCACAATTTTGTTTCATAAAATCCATGTTTATGAACCAGGGGTTTCATTTCTGCATTTTTATTGAATACCGCCACACATCACAGATTTGCCGCTTATACATACATCTTCGTTCTGGTCAGCAATGCTTCACCTCCCTGTTTGGCAAGGAATTATAACAAGGGTTGATCAAGCATTTGTTAACCACCAAACTCCGGATTCATCCAAACGAACACAGCTCTCAGCATGTAATACTCACATAATTGTGCAGAATTACACCCTCTGGGATCACCTTTTGTAAAACTTAAATGCATCGGGACTATTTTAGCCCCACCTTTCTCCATCTCTCATCGGAATTTCTGAAACTCATGTAAAATGTACTCAAACAAACAAAAACCTTGTTAACAAATGTATCAAAATACTCATTACATGTTTCAAAAGTAACCAAATTAGTATGTAAAATTCTCTCCAAATTTGTCTTTCTCTCTTTAACTTTACCTATTTAACTTTACCTATTTTACATTGTCTATGTCACTTTGTCTGTACATATCATGCGATTTACCCATTATCAAGCTGAAATTATTTTACTAACCCGCACCCGGCGGCGTCACTGTTGATTCTGTCTAAGTTATTCTGTCATTCCTTTATAGCAGACATAATACAACATCGGACTGGCAAATTCAAACTAGAGTTTTTGTTGGCCTTTTGATTTCCTTCTCCTGTTTCTATACAGCCCCTTCTTCTCCTGGTGAGAAGTTCTGCTTCCCTCGTCTGCAATCTCTAGCATAATGTCCCATTCTAACACACTTATAGCATCCATCTTTCGTCTCCCCCTGGCTCTTCCTCTGCCTTTTTTGACCTCTGCCTGTGCTACTATCGAATACAAACATGCCCGCCCCTTCGTCATCTAACGAAAACACTGCTCTTCTGGTTTTTGCCTTTTTCTTTTGTTGGAAATGTTTGTCAACATGACGAGTATATTCTTGAGTTTAATTTAAACGGGAAGTACAGTGACATAGGCCTACCATATAGTTAGTTAAAACCCCGCTAGAATGAGGGAGACAACTCTCAGGGCTTTCATTCAACATAGTTGCTGAATGCTGTATGTCACTCGCGCAGTGAGGTCGTTAAAGACTAATCACTGGTTAACCTGTTTTGCGTGCGCGGGCCCGAAACACTGCCCCCTCCTCCCCCAGTTATTACGCATTAAAAATCATAAATAATTTTTTTCGACTAGTACACATGTTATACATCGTTGGAAAGCTACGATTCTTGTGCTTCCATTGAAATAAACCAATTCAAGCTCAACTTGCAACAGAAAGTAGCGTCAATGTCTTTGTCCGGTGACCGTTCATTCAACAATACCAGAGAAAAAGTTGTACTTACCTTCGATTACTTAGGAATGTCCAGGAATGCACACAACTCATCAAAACCTCATCTGCTCATATTCCCAAGGGTCCAAAGTATTAAACCATGTTGAGTTGTTGTCCAAACAAAGAATTATATCCACACATAGCCACGATCTTGTTGCTTCATTGTTACTTCGTAAAAAAAAAAAAATTGTGTCTCTCAACGCACTTTAGCTCATAGCATGAGATCTGGGTCAAGTAGAAACACGGGGATAGTCTTAAAATGGCCGCTACACTCTGACCTTTTGATAGACACCTAGAAGCTCCTATTGGTTTAGCCAATAGGAGCTTCCTTGCCCCGGTGACAGTCTTCTAAAGCCAACTAGGTCTGTGCGTCCAGCCCGCCCCCCGCCCACCCCCCCTGCCCCCTCTACACGATTTTTTCTAACTGGCTTGGACTGAATCTGAAAAGAGCTAGTTATCCTTGTAGCTTAGCGCTAGCTGTAAATGGCGATACCCCATATGCCAGGTTTTGTGGAGCCTTCAAAATAAAAGTCGATTGCGCAATATGTCAGTGTTCTTTGTGTGCCAATCCTGGGAATCAGATAAATCACTCCAATGTGTTCATGCTTCAGTTTTTGTGTTTCAGTATTACTAATGAGGGATTTAGCTGTTATATATGATAGTTCTAAGGACCACATTTCATTAGAGATAACAATTATACCTTTTTATCCTAAGAATTTGACCTTGGTTAGAAGGGTCATTCTGGAGTCTCCACAAGGCCCTTTTAGAAAACGCCTGGATGTACTCTTATAAAAACATGTGTCAAATATGAATATATTGTGGTATTATGTTTGACTTTTGATCTGAATTTGGTAAGGCTTCAACCTGTGGTCCAATTCTGTCTTCCAGCTAATACCTACCACCTCTAGGCCTCTTCAGGCCTCTGTTTTCAAAACAAAATCTAGGCGGAAATAGAAACTTTCACTTTCCTTGTGTTCAAGCTTCTGTTACTCAACACCAGTAGGACTGAGAGGGGTCCTGACAACAAGGAACATAACTTCAGAGTGTAAGCTTTCAAATGAGTCCATTTACATGCATGTACTCCAAATAGTTCAAGAACAGCTTTCAATTTACTTTGGGCATGCTGTTTAGGCGTTTTTAGGCACATTTAACAGTCTCCAGAACAGGTTAATATTAGGATGAAAAACTCCGCTGTGAAGTTGTGCACTAAACTCACAATGGATCCTGACCTGTAAATGTATAGTGGTTGAAATTGACATAACTGATTGTTATTGCTGATGAATTGGGAATTGTAATTTACACATAGCCTAAAAGGGTTTGAATGCCATTAGAGGGTAGAGTTCTGCATTATTGTTGCTGAGATGTGTTTGTTTTGATAGATCTGGGTCTGGTGGTAGACACGTGCCTTACAAACATGTGTTATTAAATCCTAGCCAAATGAACAGGTTGAGGCCTGGGCGACCAGGATTCAGATATATGTGTGAACATAAGATAGGACTTTTCAGTGTACAATGTAGAATTTGGACTCTCGATTTTTAAGTTAAAGATAAATTAGACGTGCAATTTTATCTCTTGCATTTGCTTAATTCAGTTCCAGTTGTGAGATAGTGAAGACTAATCACAGAGTCAAACCTGCTAAGATGTGGTGCCGGAGACCGAGAAGCAGCGTTAGGATCCTATTTGACTAAGTTCTGTAGAATACAAGTGAAGCGGGTAGGCTATCCACAGCTTGTGAGTAAATGGTGACCAAAATGGTTGCGATTTCAAGCCTTGGATGTTTAGCATATCAGAATCAGAATCAAAAAAGGGATTTATTCTCCATGAAAGTTTGCACAGACAAGGAATTTGCTTTGGCAGGAAGGTGCATACAATAAACATATAGGAATCTTAAATTTAGATATATGGTCTAACTATACTAAGGATACATAAACTAGCAATACCAAGTGGAATACAATTTAAAATAAAATATACAATAAAGTAGAATATAAGTTGTCATAAAATAAAATATAAGTTGCCAATTTACAGTATAAATACAATATAAAATACAAATATTACACGAATATTATACTAAGATCACTACAATTGGTCTGGTTTTAGCTGTCAGACATGTTGCGTTGCATAATGACTACATTGATCACCAACTTACTCTTCTTTCCCCCAGATGTGCAGCAGCTCTCTCTCCCTAAACCCCAGCAGATTAAAGAGGAACAGGAGCTGTGGATCAGTCAGGAGGAAGAGCAGCTCCAAGGACTGCAGTCTGAAACTACAGACTCAGTGTTCACTTCTACCAGTG
This sequence comes from Hypomesus transpacificus, assembly GCF_021917145.1. Taxonomy (NCBI): domain Eukaryota; kingdom Metazoa; phylum Chordata; class Actinopteri; order Osmeriformes; family Osmeridae; genus Hypomesus; species Hypomesus transpacificus. The sequence continues at coordinate 14,307,001 of NC_061068.1, read as the reverse complement.
TGAAACATGACTGTGATCAGGAAGGCTTTTCTGAATGTTCACATCTTGACCAAACTGTTAAAGTGGAGAACAAAGAAGGAGACCCTCTACCCAGCAACACAACTGAGGAGCAGATCAAAGCAGAGCTTGATGGACAAGACTGTGCAGCACCAGAACCAGGCAGTGACTCTCAGCCCCTCTCTGTTGTAGCTCCAGACTGTCCTATAGCTCAGAGTTTGGAGGAGGAGGAACATGGAGGAGTGCTGCTTCTTCTGAACAGATCACAAGCCAGTGAGGCTCTGCCAAGGGAAAATAAGCCACAGAGACGTCACACAGGAAAAACAATACATCAGTGTCAAGAATGTAGCAAAACTTTTAGTAGAAAAGCTGCTTTGGTTTTTCATATGAGGACACACACAGGAGAGAAACCTTATCAATGTCAGGAATGTAGCAACTTGTTTACTCATAGCAGTAGTCTAGTTGCACACATGAGGAGACACACAGGAGAGAAACCATATCATTGTCAACAATGTAACAAACAATTTGCTGTGAAGTCCATTCTTGTTCAGCACACAAGGACACACACTGGAGAGAAACCTTATCAATGTCAGAAATGTAGCAAACTATTTACTCAACGCAGTAGTCTAGCTGCACACGTGAGGAGACACACAGGAGAGAAACCATATCAGTGTCAACAATGTAATAAACAGTTTGCAGTGAAGAGTCCCCTGGTTGAACACATGAAGACACACAGGAGAGAAACCGTAGCAATGTCAGGAATGTAGCAAAACCTTTTCTAAAAGTAGTTCACTGCATTTACACAGGAGGACACACATGAGAGAAACTGTATCAGTGTCAACAATGTAACAAAGACCGTATTCACAAAACATTTTATCTTACCACTAAGAGTTCTCTTAAATAGCAGTTAAAACTAATTGGTAAGAGTTTCTCTTCACAAAGCAGTTGAGACCAACTTTGATTGGCAATAAGGAGCCATCTTGAGCTAAAACAAAGGGTGAGGTTGATCTTGTTGCGATGGATAAAGTCAACAAGCTTACTAACAGTGATCGGCTAATAGGGGAATAGATTTCAGTCAATTATTTCATAATAGAAATATTGTATAACAAGGTATTATTTTGTGATATGTAATGTTTTCGAAAATTAAATATTCCAGAACCAAACAAAGATGTCCAGATGTAGGTTGTCACTTATTAAATAAGTATATGTTTAGCTAAATGTCAGTCTCTTATACATAGATCTTTAGTTAACTGGATTTAATTATTGACATTTTGTCATTATCTTGGATTGTTCGGTTCTTCGAAGCTCATCCTGGACTTGCTGTCATAGCAACAGATCCGTTAACTTAAACCTGCTCGGGAGCTCTCACCAGCTCCCCTTTTTCTGCCATGGGAGTCTATGGCAGTCCATAGAACCGCTTGTGGGAAAGTTTTTAAATTTGGCACAGTGGTTGAGGACAGTACAGTGGCTCTTGTCACCAAGTGTCATGCCAGTGTCTCTAGCACTCTAGCGCCACAAATGGGGCAAAGTTGAAGGTGTGTTTACATATGCAACTTTTGAATCATGTCCTAGGGCTGCACGATTATGGCCAAAATGATAATCCCCATTATTTTCATCAATATTGCCTAATTATAACTGCTTTCACATCCATATTGTGCTACATTCCGGCTAATTTACAAATATTTCCATCAAAATTCAGATGTGATTAATTGTGCAGCCCTAATATGTCCTATTTTCAAAAATGAGGTACCTTTGGATTCTCTGGATCAAGACGATTTCAACGCACTCAAGAGTCATTTCCCTTTATTTGGATCAAAAAGCTTAGAGATGTTTCACAGGTCACAAATGTAGTCCAATCATCTCCGATCATGATCTTCAGATCAAGCCTCACAAAAGTTATTGAATGGATTTTTTATTCTTCAAATTGTTTGTCAGTTACAGGAAATTAAAGATGGCAACGAGTTTCCCCAAAAAGGAACTGAGGTCATATCTCAGGAAATCTTTGCTGCATTGACATCACACTTGGTTGTGCGCACCGGGGGCGGAAAGCAATCCGGGGAGCAGGGGTGCTCAGTGTTTTAAAGAACTCATAAATGAAGTGATTTTATGGCAGTGCGTGATAAAGACAATGTATGTGTGAAATGTGTCATGTCAATATGATGTTCAACGGGGAAAACTGGGTGAGCATGTTAAATGATTGCATGTCATATTTACATTTATTCATTTAGCAGACGCTTTTATCCAAAGTGACTTCCAAGAGAGAGCTTTACAAAGTGCATAGGTCACTGATCATAACAACAAGATAGCCACAAAACATTGCAGGTAGCTAAAACATGAAGCATACATTGTGAACAACCAAAATAAGTGCCAAAGGGAAGAACCATGAGAGCATGTATTTAAACAAGTTACAATTAAACAACATGAATCGCTATAAGTGCAAGTGTACCTGTGGAAAAGCAAGTAACAGTCAAATAAAATATTTCACAGCAGGTACAACTGATCAAATCAGTTACCACTAACCAACAAGAGCAACAAGTCTCTAAGCAAGAGTCATTGTGATCCTCGAGGAAACTAACATCAGGTCCAGCAAACCATTCCTAAGTACCGCTGTACTACCAGAACAAGTGCGTCTTGAGCCTTATCTTGAAGGTGGAGAGACAGTCTGTGTCTCTTATGGAGGTGGGGAGTTGATTCCACCACTGGGGGGCCAGGCAGGAGAAGAGCTTGTGTTGGGACCGGGCGGTCTTGAGCGGTGGGTGTCTGAAGAAGACCGTAGGTGACGGTTGGGGGTGAAAGGCTGCAGGAGAGACTTGATGTAGTCGGGTGCAGTCCCGTTCACTGCTCGGAAGGTCAGTACCAGGGTCTTGAATCTGATGCGTGCCGTGATGGGTAGCCAGTGGAGGGATATGAGGAGCGGGGTAACATGGGAGCGTCTGGGTAGATTGTAGACCAGGCGGGCCGCTGCGTTCTGAATCCTCTGAAGAGAGCGGGTTGCGCATGCTCGGAGACGGCGAGCAGTGAGTTGCAGTAGTCCAACTTGGAGAGGACAAGTGCTTGGACAAGCAGCTGGGTGGAGTGCTCAGACAGGTATCTCCTGATCTTCCGGATGTTGTAGAGAGTGAATCTACATGACCGGGAGACTGAAGCAATGTGGGCCGTGAGGGAGAGCTTGTCATCCATGGCTACCCCAAGGTTCCTGGCAGAACAGTCCTGGCAGGGGTCACCGTCGCAGATCCCAGGGTGATTGATACATTGTGGGAGATGGAGGGTTTGGCCGGGATGATGAGAAGTTCAGTTTTGGCGAGGTTCAGCTGGAGGTGGTGCTTGGTCATCCAGGCGGAGATGTTGGTGAGGCAGGCCTCAATCCTAGCTGAGATCCCCGGATCAGTCGGGGGGAACGACAGGTACAGCTGTGTGTCGTCAGCGTAGCAGTGGTAGGAGAAGCCATGGGAGGTGATGATTGGTCCAAGTGAGATGGTGTACAGAGAGAAGAAGACTTCCCGAAGACTTCCCGACAGGTAGGATGAGATCCACTGGAGTGCAGTGCCAGTGATGCCCATCTCAGAAAGTCTGGAGAGCAGGATCTGGTGGTTAACCGTATCAAACGCTGCAGAGAGGTCCAGCAGAATGATGACGGATGACTTCGAAGCTGCTCTGGCACACTGGAGGGCAGTGGTGACTGACAGGAGGGCAGATATAGGGCAGATGACTGGTCACTCTGTGGAGTGACCAGTCTTGAAGCCCGATAGGTTGGGGTCAAGCAGGTTCTGAGAGAGAAAGTTTGACAGTTGGTTAGATACAGCACGTTCAATTGTTTTTGAAAAGAACGGTAACAGTGATACTGGTCTGTAGTTCTGGAGGACGGCAGGGTTATGGGAGGGTTTTTTGAGTAGAGGGGTAACTCTGCCCTGTTTGAAGGCAGAGGGGAAGGTGCCAGAGGTAAGATAGGAGTTTAGGACATGGAGAAGAAAAGTTATCATATGGTATCGCCCTGGGCTGCGTTTCCCGATAACGATAGATCGTAGCTGTTACGAGTGTTCTCTATGATCAAAATAACGATCCATCGTTATTTCTTACGTGCGTTTCCTGAAACATGCTCATAAGGAGAACCATCGTACATGTCTCTTAAGTTGCACTTAACAAAACGCTGTCCATTGTACTGAAATGTGATTCATCTGACGCAACTGTAAGACTTTAAAACGTTAACCAAATAACTTACGAATTACGGTACATAAAAAATATTTTCTGTCGCAACAGAAATCTTTACATTCATTATAGGCTACTTATTTTAGTACTCTTTAATGGACATTGTATGATGCTACATGAAGGCAAAGACAATAAGGTGAACATGCAAACTGCTAAATACCAAGAGGAGGTCTTGGAAATTAAGTGAGTGGGCTCGTCTCCAAATTGAGGTGAAGAAGCTCTTGTTTGAAGAGATGAAGTTCACAAGGCTCTTCTGGGCCTATTATTCTGGCCAACCAACAAGGTAGTGTCAAATGTAGGTTACCTGATAGCAGGGCCGGCCCAAGCCTTTATGGGGCCTTAAGCAGAATTTATTTGGGGGCCCCTCATTTATTCAATTAAACTTACATTTGTTACACATTGTTCATATGTGGTGCGCCGTTTATTCGAGGGCAACGTTTATTTGAGGGCAATGTTTAATTGAAGAAATACGGTATTATAGGCTAGCTGCGCTATCATGCTAACGTGTTAGTTCGCTACATTAAATGTTCTTAGATAGTTTGAACAGTACGGTATTTTAAATCACCGATTTAGCAACAAGCAAATGTCAATGTAAGTTAGACTGGCTAGCTCTATATCATCTGCTTTTTATTAACTCTGATTTGCAAGCAGTGAACAGCTAGATAGCGAAAACACCTAGACTACCTACCGTTAGCCTGGCTGCCAGCCCAACTTCTCCCCGCCCCCCAAAAAATTTGGTCGGGAAGTTGGGTCTGGAGGGTCTCGTATTGGGGACCAACTACAGAACCAGAATCTGGGCGAACCAATGAAATTGCCAGAGCGGGCTTTATACGATGATAGACAGATGATCAACAGTAACGTAATCACCCACGACACAAAAGAGCACTTAAGTTGAATTCGTTTTGAACAAACATGGTTACCGCTGGAGATCTGGGATGTTATGATTCTGCCATCAAGTCTGTTTTAGAAGACATCGACAGCGCATTAATTTTGAAAGACGAACAGAGAGACACAATCAAGGCATTTGTCGATGGAAAATATGTTTTTGCCGTCTTTCCTACGGGATTCGGTAAAAGTTTAATTTATCAGCTGGCCCCGATGGTCGCGAAGAAGATGGGACACAATGAAAACCCAGTGGCCATTGTGGTTTCTCCTTTTCTTTTGTGGAGTTGTAATCCTAAACTGAGAACTTGTTCGTGTATGCATTGCCCTTTATTGTTTCGCTCAAAAAGGTTGACCGTGTGAACAAGTACTCCCCCCTACCCTTATATTAATTTTACAACACCGGCAAAAATCGTTTGTATTCATTCTTCAAGCTTACTTCAAGTCTGCTTGCAGTTTAGTCAGTAAAGATTTAGCTGCCTCTCAGTTTAGTTCTGTTGACAACAACTATGCGGCGCTTAACATACGTCACATACTCTGTGACGTAGAGGCATTTGTTTTCCAGGCTCGTTTGAAACACGCCTCGTAGTCAAAGCCCAAGGGAGAGTTCTCAGACTCATATTCTGACTAGAATTATGAGTATGACAACGTCAGGCTAACCTACCGTGACCTGGTAACTAGTTTAGCTTGCTAACGCAAGAACACCTGCTTCTCCAGTTCTTTCAATAGATTATCTAGACAGACGTTAGCAATAGGCTAGACTGCTATTCATTTTTTGGTAATTTAAGTTTCCCTTCCCAACTATGTTGACTAACAGGTAGTCTCTAGCTAGCTAGAATAATTTGCTAAGTAAGGTTGATATAATATTTGAAACGTATTTAGCCAACAGTGGACCCCTAGTGCAACACAAGAGAATGTTCATTGAAATGACATTCTGCTACTAAGTATTTCAGGACCGGCTACCCCTACCGTATTTCTGGGGCGGAGTTTAATACTCAATGTTCATTTTTGGTGCGGCGTTTAAACGATAGCAGCGTTTAATTGAAGAAACACGGTACATTAAACTGTAATTTCATGTGCTCTTGGGGGCCCTTTGGTGGCCACGGGGGCCCTAAGCAGCCGCTTAGTTCGCTTATGCCTTGGGCCGGCCCTGCCTGATAGCCTAAGCATACAATGTCCATTTAAATTAGGTAAAGGCTGAATTGTGTATTGTATCATATATTCCGTGTTGCCTGTCCAATCTTTTGCCTGTTACATGTTTTTTCACCTTTGATCCATGTGAGGAGCAGGAGCAGGGTGAACAAACTCCCATAAAACAACTATGGCAATGTCGGTCGTTAAAGAGTACAATCTCCGTCGGCCTTTTGACACCAAACACAGAAATAAATATGACAAATGTGCCCTTCAACAAAAACAGCTGTTTGTTCAAGAATTAAAAGGTGGACTACAATCTCAGCAGAATATGTTCACAAAAGCTACAGCTAAAAACGATGTTTTTACATCGTTACATCGTAGTCACAACTAGCCCTTTGAGGGCAACCATAATGCTGATGTGGCCCTCTGTGAAAATTACTTTGACACCCCTGTCTTACAACAACAGATACTATTGCATTGACACAGAGATATTCAATGAAACCTTTGACTTTCGGCCCATGGGATGTCCCTATCAAGTTCAAGTTCAAGTCTTTTATTTGTCAGGTACACAGAACAACACAAGGTTAGACTGGGCACTGAAATTCTTAAGACAAGACAACGCAAGCACCTGGCATAACATAACATATAAGTACACAGAACATAATTTACATCTATGCTGAGCTTAATTAAATAAGTGAAACTTCCTAAATATACAGATAGCAATAAATAATCGACTATACTAACCCTAATACTAAAACTTCCAAAATTACAGATAACAATAAATAGTACACTATACTAACTCTAAATGCACATAAAACCTGTTCCAAAACTTTAACCTATTCTAACCTAAGTGGAGTACAGTACAATAGTGCAAATTTGCAGATCAGTGACTAAGTCAATGACCATACAGGAGCCTGGTGGCGAGGTACAGTGAGGTACAGTAGTGCAATGTTACTGATAGCGCAACCAGTAGCTGAAAGTGACAGCGTATAAGTGACTAGTGTGTAGTAAATCAATGTCCATATCAGTGTCCATTCAGAAGCCTGATGGCCCTTGGGTAGAAACTGTTGTCCAGTCTGCGTGAGCGCGACCGGATGCTGCGGTAACGCCTGCCAGAAGGCAACAGGGTAAAGAGACTGAAGGATGGGTGGGAACAGTCTCTTATAATCCTGCCGGCTTTCCTTAGGCAATGTGTGTGGTAGGTGTCCTGTAGGGCTGGGAGATTCCTGCCGATGATGAACTCAGCAGAACGGACCACACTTCTTAGGGCCTTGCGTTCCCTGTCTGTGCAGCTCCCATACCACACTGTAATACAACTAGTCAGAATGCTCTCGATAGTGCATCTGTAAAAGTTAGTGAGGATGACTGAGTCCATACCAAACTTCTTCAGTCTCCTCAGGAAGAAGAGGCGCTTACGGGCCGCTTTGACCACCTTGTCCGTGTGAACAGACCAGGTGAGGTCATTGCTGAGGTTCACCCCGAGGAACTTAAAGCAGCTGACCTTCTCCACTTAGGATCCATTGATGAGTAGGGGTGCATGCTCCTCCTCCTGCTGCCTCCTATAGTCCACAATCATCTCCTTGGTCTTGCTGATGTTAAGAGAGAGGTTATTGTCCTGACACCATGATGTCAGGGTGTCAACCTCCTCTCTGTAGGCTGACTCGTCACTGTCAGAGATGAGGCCCACGATGGTTGTGTCGTCAGCAAACTTACCAAGGAGGTTGGAGCTGTGCGTTGCCGCACAGCCGTGAGTGAACAAGGAGAACAGGAGAGGGCTGAGCACACAGCCCTGTGGGGTGCCTGTGTTGGTGATCAGTACGGTTGAGGTGCGGTCACCGATTTTCACCACCTGTGGCCTCCCCGTCAGGAAGTGGAAGATCCACTTGCAGAGGGAGGTGCTTAGTCCCAGGTCCACAAGCTTGGAGACCAGTCTGGAGGGGATGATGGTGTTGAATGCAGAGCTGTAGTCAATGAACTGCATCCTCACATATGTATTCCCCTTGTCCAGGTGGGAGAGAGCGGTGTGCATGGTCAGAGCGATGGCATCGTCTGTAGACCTGTTGGACCGGTATGCAAACTGCATAGGGTCCAGTGTGGGGGGCAGCGAGGAGCAGATGAATGATTTGACTAGCCGCTCGAAGCACTTCATGATGACAGAGGTCAGTGCTATCGGGCGATAGTCGTTCAGACATGTGACCTTGGTGTTCTTGGGCACAGGGATAATGGTGGTGCTCTTGAAGCAGGTGGGGAGTACAAACAGGTTAAGGGAGAGGTTGAAGATGTCACTGAAGACCCCTGCCAGCTGGTCAGCGCAGCCCCTGAGGGCCCTACCTGATATGCCGTCTGGGCCAGGTGCCTTGCGAGGGTTCATCTTCTTAAAGCACAGCCTCACCTCGGCTACAGTTAGTGTAGGCACACCACTGGCTTGGCCTTCAGGTAGCTCCACTGCAGGGGGGACACTGTCCCTCTCAAAGCGAGCGTAGAAGGAGTTTCAAGTCTGCTTGCAGTTTAGTCAGTAAAGATTTAGCTGCCTCTCAGTTTAGTTCTGTTGACAAAAACTATGCGGCGCTTAACATACGTCACGTACTCTGTTGCTCTGATTGGCTATAGTTAGTGTAGGCACACCACTGGCTTGGCCTTCAGGTAGCTCCACTGCAAGGGGGACACTGTCCCTCTCAAAGCGAGTGTAGAAGGAGTTCAGCTCATCTGGCAGTAGGACAGAGGACTGGGTCTCATTGTAGCCTCTCCCTTTGTAGTCAGTAATGGCTTTAAGTCCACTCCACATGCGCCTGGGGTCAGAGCCATGGTAGCTGGACTCCACCTTGGTCCTGTAAGCCCTTTTCTCTGCTTTGATGGCCTTCAGAAGTTCGTATCTGGCCTTCCTGTACTCATCAGGGTCCCCAGAGTTAAAGGCGACAGTGCGGGCTCTCAGCTTGGCCCGGACCGCGGCATCAACCCAGGGCTTCTGATTTGGTCAGACCACAACTATTCAAGCAGATGGCAAGTGCTTGGTAATGAAAATAAGCATTTGAAAATGCGATGTTCTAAAGCAAAACAGAACAAGGTTTGACATGTACTTGAGAGATGGATACCTATCAGTACAGCAATACTTGTCAACATCATGTTTGTATTACTCAGGGTCTTGGGCTACAGAAATTGAAATGTTGTTGCTTCAGTTGACCTTTTACAGACAACCATCATGACTTTCAATGGTGACAGATGGAATTTCTAAAACTGATTGTTCCAATCAGGCCCGGATTGGCTAATCGGGAGCACCGGGAGAATTCCCGCTGGGCCGGTCTGTTTTTTTGGCCGCGAGGGCCGGTGTTGTCATGGCACTGCAATCACAGCAGCCCCACTCTTTTTATTTATTATTTTACCGCAGACCCACTTTTTTGTTTATTATTTTACGTAGCCCCACGGTTCTCAGAGTGCAGCCTGCAGGTTAATGATGACGTGATTATCTTTTGACTCCCCGGCTCCACCCCCGACAGCGGCACCTTGCTCAAAATAAAATAACAAGTTTGTTATTGGAAAAGATTTACAATTTCATTTCACATTTCATGGTATGTAGGCTATACTTATTTTTATTTATGTAAAAAGTGTTTATACTTCCGTGTTCATACACATTGTTATATTTGTAATCATTTACATCCTGCTGAGATCAGCAAATGTTTAAATGAAACATTTGCAGAGGGCATGAAGTTTTGGTGCGTGATTGACATACTAATGTTTATTGCAGCTTCAGTATATATACATATATATATTGCAGAAATAACTAATTGAGTTGGAATCATTTACTGACAGCTTGGTCCCCCCCAGTTCAAAAATTCCATCTGCACCCCTGATAGCCGGTATTTATAAAAAAAAGACTAAATGACTAATATGCGAGGCTTAAGTCATTTAAGTCATTAATGTCTTTAACAGGGCCCCAAAAGTCCTACTGATTAAACAAAAAAATAGCCTAAACATTCACTTTGAAGATGTCACCAGAAAGAAACCATCATGATACCTTTCAAGTGAGTGTTTATCCTCTCAGTTTATCTATAGGACTTTAGAGGGGCTGAGTACTCCATGCAATATGGGCCCTTCAATTTTGTAGGGAGAAATCCCAAAAGCAAGTGCAAAACAATGGCATTAGAGCTGTGTCTAAGCACCCCCAACACACACTATTTAGAAAGAGAGAGGGTTGTGTGGGCTACAAATGTACACTCTAGGGTTACACCCTTAAAATCTTTTTGGAATATAAACATCGTTTATTTTGTTGATTACTCGAATACTTTTGCGTTTTTAAACAACAATATCAATGTTATTCCTGACAACAACAAAAAAAGGGGGGGGGGGATTTGACACATCCAGGCCCAGGGGCCGTGGTTTCTTAATCGTCCATGACTATAATAATAGTATTTCTGACAAAACTCTTTGTGCTGTGTTGTATTATGATCATAATCATGATAAACGAATTGAAGGAAATATCACAAAATCATTCAATTATCATGAAAATTCAAATTTTCAATTTCCATTCAAAGTTGCATATTGATGATGCATTCACTTTATAAATTATGAGGCATTGCTTTCCCCAACACGAAAGTACATAAGCTGCTTTTCTAAGTAAAAAGTATCGGTGTTGGCAATACTGGCCCTGTATTTACTTGGTATCGGATCGATACTAAATTTTGCAGTAGCCTATCCGCACACCCCTACTGATCACCGGAAGAGCTTGAGTTGTTTACATCCGGTCAGAAAGAACGCGCATCAAGAAGGAGAAAGCTAACTGCATCGAACTACGGTTTTGTAAACGACTTTGGGGATTTTGACCACCAAAATGTCTCGACTAAATGTGTTCAAGGATTTTCTCAATGATCGATTAACAACGTCAGCTTTGGAGATATTCGCTACCGCTGAAAAATCGTTTGCCGAGTTCGAAGAGGAAATTTATCGTTCAAAGGAGGAGAGCACGCGATTGCAACTCTTGTCGGACATTGTTACTCAACCTAAGCTCAAGCTTCACCGAACAGGTTCAATTCATAACTACAGTTGATTATAATCTGCTATATTATATCTTTAATTATTTAATTGGTCTAGCACGGCCATACCCAGGTGTCGTGTCAAATTAAGGTATTAAACAGATATATAGAATTTAGTGACACCCGTTTCTTGAGATTGCGTGGTTTACTAGCACAGAGCACTAACAGTGCGTTCACACCATAGAGTTAATATAACTAGAGACAGCTACTTCTGTCTTCCAAGATGGCGTCCCCATTCATTTCTATGAAAAATGCTCAGTGGCGCAGTGAGGCAAGCGAGAGCGCCAAATGGACCGCGCCATCTTTCTAGACCGACTCGTCCGGTCTTGCGCATAAGCTTATTCCTAGCTCCGAAACTCGTGCATGCTTGCAACTAGCTGTATACGTCATACTTTGCGACAACTAGTCGCGAGCTTGTGAGCTGGAGCTAAGGCATAGCAGAAAACAGAATGTTGTACAAGTCTTTGTACAACATTCTGTTGTACAAAATTGTACTTTCAGAATGTGGTACAAGTCCGATCAAGAATCAGATGCATGTGAACGTTACGAAGATCAATACTATTAGTACTGTAGTATTATACGTGTAGGGCCTATACGTTGTTCTTTTTGCTTCGTGTTTATAGTTTGACTGTTGTATTGTGTCGGATAAATAAACTGTAAACTTATATATCTGGCTCCGTCGTTGTTCTAGCTTTGCAAAGCAAGCTAAATTAAGCCTATAGCCTACCTATGTTACTATTATAATGATGATGAGTGTTGTTTACTATTACTAGCTTATTGTTGATGCCATCGTTGTAGTGTTGACATAAAGTTAACAATATAACGACCATATTGTGGCTATCAGTATGATTTATTCATATTCTTCTTTGCTCCAGAATAACATGTCAACAATCAATAATGACGCCGTAACATGCCACGATATTACAACTAATTATATGATGCTATAATTACGTTTGTCATGCCGTGAGCATAATTGGCTAATTCGTTCATTACGAAATGCCTAAATCTGCTTTAAAATAACGGACATAAACTCTACAAACAACCGTCATGTATGTGTGCAACCATTTGTAAAACGTGCTACAATAAAGGCAGGCAACTGTAGATTGTCAAGCCCTTTCTCCTTGTTCTCATTCAGCTCAGGTAAATCAGCGATTTGCTGATGTTCCCTTTTGTGCTCGTCCCCTCTTCGTATCCGCGAACACGTTTCCAGACAACTTTTCTTGACGTAAGCAAATAAATGGGCTGCTAGTTTACC